>NW_028176356.1:0-28247 GCF_949987555.1 Borostomias antarcticus
TACTGATACACACACATCCGCCCGTCTATCAACATAGACTAATTTACCTGGATATGATGAAGAATGGTCCGCGAGTGTGAATGGTCCGGGAGTGTGAATGGTCCGGGAGTGTGAATGGTCCGGGAGTGTGAATGGTCCGGGAGTGTGAATGGTCCGGGAGTGTGAATGGTCCGGGAGTGTGAATGGTCCGGGTGTGTAAGGTCCGGGAGTGTGATGAATGGTCTCAACGCTGTTGTCTGAGCGTGCTCATCCAGCAGGGATCTTTGGCGCGGTGTGTTTGGTGTGCGCCCGCGTGAGCGCGCGATCCTAGAAGAGATATCTGGGCAGTGAGAGATGAGAGGACATTTCGCCCACGTACGCCACCGAGGCCGCTGTCCCCGACGTTACGCGTATCGCACACACACAGACACACACACACACACAAACACACACACACACACACCCCGGCGTTACGTGTATTGCACACACACACACACACACCGACGTTACGCGTATTGTGCACACACACACACCGACGTTATGCGTATTGCACATACACACACACAAACACACACACACACACCGTCGTTGTCCCTTCACAGGCCCCGCTTGTGTGTTCGCGCCCGCTAGCTCTCATCGTACCACTTAGCATTTACGCCGGCGTGCGAGAAGCGAACAGGAAACGGCGAGGTGCGGCCAGGGCTCGGCGTCACGCATTGACGGGCGCCCGCCGCCGCCGCCGCCGGTTCGGATCAATATCCTAATGAAATTTAGCGGCCGCCGCACAGGCGGAGTCTGGAAGACACAACCGACTCGCCTCGCCGACTACAAGGACATAAGGAGTCACGTGGTCGATACCCAGAAGTCCTTTCAGCCGGTCACCCGGTGCACTCTCTTTATCCTGCCGAGTCTCCGTGGTGACAGCTGTCACCTTTTATTGTATTAAGTCACATGTTTCGTCATATCGGACATTCCCCGCACATATGGGCTTGATGCTGGTGAAATTGAAAGAGAGAATGAATATAGCATAATAAAATTGAGTCTAGCCTGCGACCTCCAGCACTCTCTGGATAGGTTCTCAACTGAGTGTGAAGCGGCTGGGATGAGAGTCAGCACTTCTAAATCTGAGGCCATGGTTCTCAGCAGGAAACCGGTGGTCTTTCCGCTCCGAGTAGGAAATGAGTCCTTACCCCAAGTGAAGGAGTTCAAGTATCTGGGGGTCTTGTTCACGAGTGAGGGAACCATGGTGAGGGAGTTTGGCCGGAGAATCGGAGCAGCTGGTGCGGTTCTGCAGTCGCTTTACCACACTGTTGTGACGAAAAGAGAGCTGAGCCAAAAGGCAAAGCTCTCGATCTACCGGTCTATCTTCGTCCCCACCCTCACCTATGGTCATGAAGGATGGGTCATGACCGAAAGAACGAGATCACGGATACAAGCGGCCGAAATGAGTTTTCTCCGGAGGGTGGCTGGGGTCTCCCCGAGAGATCGGGTGAGAAGTTCAGTCATCCGGGTGAGACTCGGAGTAGAGCCACTGCTCCTTTGCGTCGAAAGGAGCCAGTTGAGGTGGTTCGGGCATCTAGTGAGGATGCCTCCTGGGCGCCTCCCTAGGGAGGTGTTCCAGGCGTGTCCGGCTGGGAGGAGGCCGCGGGGTAGACCCAGGACTAGGTGGCAGGATTACATCTCCGCACTGGCCTGGGAGCGGCTAAAGATTCCCCAGGCAGAGCTGGTTGATGCTGCCAGGGAAAGGGATGTCTGGGGCCCCCTGCTGGAACTGCTGCCTCCGCGACCCGACCCCGGATAAGCGGATGACGATGGATGGATGGAAAATTTAGTATAATAAAATGCTATAATAAAATGGTATCATAAAATGGTATAATAAATTGGTATAATAAAATGGTATACCTTAACGACTTCCACAGACTTAATGACAACTAAACGCTGACATTAGCTCCCCCCGTGGGGGAACTCAGCGGGGTCCCAATCCAGTCCTCATTCTGCCTCACCTTTGACCCCCGACCCTTAGCCTCAACTCGGCCATGTCAGATTCGGGGTCAGTGGGAATGTCTACCATGGGAATGCTAGACACAGTCACCCTCACGGAAAAAGAGACGGAAGACCTTCATTATAGTTTCAGTCAGACGACGTGTATTATCGATTCAATTGGTGATCTATACTGTACATATCAGGTGTGTTTACAGCATCACAGGCTTGATTCTTGATGTTTGTTATGTTCTTCGTTGTAAATTTTGATGTGAAACTTTTGCCATCAAATTATTGAGGAGGACTCCTTGTTCTTGTAGGTCATGTGGTGTTGGAATACACTTCAACCTGGCACATGTGGGGCGGCTGTAGCTCAGTTGGTAGAGCGGGTCGTTCAATGATCGAAGGGTCAGTGGTTCCAATCCCAGCTGTGTCCTTGAGCAAGACACCTAACCCCAAATTGCTCCCAATGAGCAGGTTAGCACCTTGCATGGCAGCTACCGCCATTGGTGTGTGAGTGTGTGTGTGAATGGGTGAATGAGAGGCCATTGTAAAGCGCTTTGAGTGCTCGGCTCGTGGCCTGACTGGGGTTACATTTCCCGGCAGGAAATATTCACCCAGTCTGGCCCTGTCAGTGGGCAGTTCATTCCACCACGGCGGGGCCAGGACAGAGAAGAGCCGTGACCGTGTCCATCGACCACAGGGGCCTTGGAGTGACTCCCAAATTATGATATTACAATGTACTGTCAAGCGTCGTGTGCTAACTACATTTTAGTGATGAATGTGGTGGCTTGTGGATCTGACCTGTTCTTGCACAGGAGCATTGACTGGGCTAGCCGCCCCTCCATGTCCAAACATTTCCTCACCATGTATCCCTCCTGACTGCAAATGTCAAAATCACAAATTCAATCAATGCTTTCGTTGACCCGATGTTAAATGAAAAGCTCCTGGATATGAATGTCATGCCATGAGTCCAAATGGCAGACTGGCTGAACTATTATGAAGACTAGCGTCACTTGATGCTTCAGAAACTATAGACTCAGAGAAATCGCAGTGTAGGCTCCTTGCATGACTTCTGTATGGTCACAGGCAGGGGCGGACTGGCCATCGGGAGCACCGGGAATTTTCCCGGTGGCCTGGCGCGACAACTGGCCTGGCCCGCGGTGAATGGCTGGCCCCCCGTCAACAAATCGCGCAGCACCCCCCCCCCCCATCGACAAAACGACACTGAAGGTGTTCCATCTCACCGCGTCAGCTCGGCTCGTGGCCTGACTGGGGCTACATTTCCCTGAAGGAAATATTCACCCAGTCCGGCCCTGGAGGGGAGCGTGAACACGCCTGCCTCCAGGAACAGCCTGAGCTGTAGGACACATCAGATATGTTACAAAAATGAGTTCCTTTTACAAAAACATAAACGGCAATTTAATTCAATACATGAATACAGGTTTTCCCATGTAACTCGTAAACAGCATGCAGTGTAGCCTATCATTTGGGAAGGGAAGCTCTTTAGAAGTTGTTGAAAACCTACCATCATAGAGCTGTATGCAAACTGCAGCCAGGACGATGAGGAAGAGACTGCAGGTTGATTTGAGTAGGCCATGGTGGTGTAGATATTCAGAAGATGGTGGTGTAGATATTCAGTAGATGGTGGTGTAGATACTAGATGGTGGTGTAGATATTCAGTAGATGGTGGTGTAGATATTCAGTAGATGGTGGTGTAGATACTAGATGGTGGTGTAGATATTCAGTAGATGGTGGTGTAGATATTCAGTAGATGGTGGTGTAGATACTAGATGGTGGTTTAGATATTCAGTAGATGGTGGTGCAGATACTAGATGGTGGTGTAGATATTCAGTAGATGGTGGTGTAGATACTAGATGGTGGTGTAGATACTAGATGGTGGTGTAGATACTAGATGGTGGTGTAGATATTCAGTAGATGGTGGTGTAGATATTCAGTAGATGGTGGTGTAGATACTAGATGGTGGTGTAGATACTAGATGGTGGTGTAGATATTCAGTAGATGGTGGCGTAGATATTCAGTAGATGGTGGTGTAGATATTCAGAAGATGCTGGCGTAGATATTCAGTAGATGGTGGCGTAGATACTAGATGGTGGTGATGGTAGATGGAGGTGTAGATATTCAGTAGATGGTGGCGTAGATACTAGATGGTGGTGATGGTAGATGGAGGTGTAGATATTCAGTAGATGGTGGTGTAGATACTAGATGGTGGTGTAGATCTCAATAGCGACAGACAGATGCAAGTCAAGAGGCTTGTCAACAGATCCACTAGAGGTGACAGTGAAAGTTGAGCGAGGCTCTGAGATCGTGAGGCAAGGGGAAATGGTAAAGGAAGATTTGGGCTCCGCATCCCTTTTTACACGCTGCAGCTGGCGGGTTTACCAGAACCCACGTTCCAGCCCGTCCAGCCCGGCCCTGCTAGGCAGGGCAGCTGCTTGGGATGCCTCACTCACTCTCTAGGTCATTCTCGGTCTCATGAATAATTAAAAGAGTGTAGTTTGTGTCTCGTACCGTCCATAAAGAATAATTTGGTGGAACAGAACATGACTAGAATCAGTCGACGTATTCAATTGTACTGTAGTATATTTTTTCTCCTGTATTACATTAATCCTATGTCTGTATTAATCTCATGTAGTAATTATTTTTGTAGAATATTGAATAACTTCAATTTAGTTTGAACTGTGTTAATTTAAGGCTCAACAGATGGCTTTTGTCCTGAGTAAATAGATAGTAAATGGTGTGAAGTGAGAACATTCTCTAACATGGTTCTAGGAAGGAACCAGGAACCCCCCTGGGGTCAATGGGGGCGAGACAGCTGACACACTGACCACACAGAACCGGTTTAATCAACATTGTTTCTCTGCAAATTTGATTGTAATGTGATTCCTGGCTTGAGGCCATGTTAAAAGCTGCATACCTCCATAAGAACGTCAGTACTGCCCAAGTTCTGATCCCATCAATAGGTTCTCCTCAGTAAATGTTCGATTCAACCATATATTTGTCTCCTTGAAGTTCTGTTCCATACGAAGTCTGTGCATTTGAACATTCACTGCAGTACCTGTAAGCAGGAGACAGCATAATGAAACTGTAGGTAATGCAGGTCACTCAGGTACAGTATACAGAATAAAGGCGTTAAGGCGCCCACAAGATTGGGTTTTAATTGCAGATAAGCATAGTCCTACAGTAGTAGGCAATAATCCCCCACACAAATGAGGGATTAAATGCACGTAAATGCATTCAAATACTTGAATCAAGTATTTGATCAACTATTTTATTTAATTTTTTTATTTTTTTAATTTTACCTTTATTTAACCAGGAGGTCCCATTGAGATTAAAAACCTCTTTTTCAAGGGAGACCTGGCCAAGACAGGCCACAGCATAACATAAACACAGTTACAGACATGACATAAAAACAACAACAACATTAGAGTACATAAAAAGAGTTGACCTGTAACATTTTAAAATCCAAGTTCATCAGACAGAATCAAAGACACTGACAGCTTATAGAAGCAGTCTCTAAATTCTTCAATCAATATTTAAACTCATTTAAGGAAACTAGGCAATCAAGTTGCAAGACATTCTACAGATTGTTCCAAGTCATGGGGGCTTAGTAAGCAAATGCCTTTTTCCCAAGTTCTGTGCGGACATTTGGGACTGAAAGTAGGTAAAGGTCATTAGAGCGCAAGGAATATTGTCCAGGGCTGAGTTTCCCAGAGGCATCGTAGCGCTACGTTCATCGTAAGCTATGGCGTTCATCATAGCGCTACGATGCCTCTGGGAAACTCAGCCCAGTACCCTTGCCTGGTAAAGACACATAGGTATGATTGAAGCAGACCCACAATTGTCTCATACAGTATATGTACATATATACAGTTGACCCAGGCCTACTGGGCCACTCTGTGATCCAAGCTGTTCAAACGTTCTTTATTTAGCAACCCCTCAAGCACCACCGACACAAGCCAGTGCAGTCATTACAACCATTCAATCACACCCCAGCAAACACACGATGTCAGGGAGACGTTCAGATCATGTCTTAATAACGTTTGTCGGTCCAGAACCCCATTTGTACATCTGCTGGACCCCTCAATATTCAAACATCTGGCTGGGACCCCTCTAAGACGTCTGTGGACGTGCAGAACAGGTTCAATATCTGAATGTCTAAAAGAAAACTTGCATTCTGGCTCCTAATTGGATCTCTTTGGACGTCCGAAAAAGCTGTTTAAAAGCCGTCTTTTAGACGTGTCATTGCTCAGTGGGACTGGGCCGTCCAGCTTGTCATGCTGCGCTAGTGCCCTCCCGGGTCAGTAAGGTCAGTAAGGGTCAGTGAGGGTCAGTAAGGTCAACCACGATCTTAGAGTGGAGAGCCGCGCACGCCTTAGACCGCCAGCCGCCATCCGACGACAATTAAAGCCGGCGCCGGTCGGCTCCAAGGGAGCCTCAGTCCCGTAATCCGCTCAAACACCTCAGATGGCGTTAACAAAGAGACCAGAGGGTCGGTCGGCTCGGCGACGTTCAATAGACGTTGGATCACTGACGACCGCGGTCCAGATCTGTACACCAGTGCTGTTAGCCTATTAAGGCAGAGTCTGGAAAAGGCTTGAGCGCTCTTAATTTGACCTTGCATGTAACACACACACACCCGGCCACACGCCCCTTGTACACACACGCGCGTGCGCACACTCGCAATCATTGCGATCACAAACTGCATGCTTGAGACTCGCGGGGCTCTGTCTTCTGGTGTCATTCTGCTGTGTTTATACCCAACGCTTGAGATCAATCAGCTCTCTCTCTCTCCTCTCTCTGTCCATCTCTCTCTCTCTCTCTCTCTCTCTCTCTCTGTCTCTCTCTCTCTCTCTCTGTCCATCTCTCTCTCTCTCTCCTCTCTGTCCATCTCTCTCTCTCTCTCTCTCTCTGTCCCTTGCTCTCTCTCTCTCTCTCTATCCCTTGCTCTCTCTCTCTCCCTCTCTCTCTCTCTCTGTCCCTTGCTCTCTCTCTCTCTCTGTCCCTTGCTCTCTCCTCTCTCTGTCTCTCTCTCTCTCTCTATCCCTTGCTCTCTCTCTCTCTGTCCCTTGATCTTTCTCTCCCTCTCTCTCTCTCTCTCTGTCCCTTGCTCTCTCTCTCTCCTCTCTCTCTCTCTCTGTCCCTTGCTCTCTCCTCTCTCTGTCTCTCTCTCTCTCCTCTCTCTCTCCTCTGTTCCGTCCCGCGCTTCACACTTCCCTTGCGCAGGATGAGAGGAAGGGCGCGGAGGTGTGGAGGATAGGTGAGAGAGAGAGAGAGGGAGAGAGAGAGAGAGGGAGGAGTGAGTGACACGGCGTGAAAGAGAGCCGGATGTGATCTGTGTGATCGGCGTGAGAGAGCGGCGAGCGCCGGCCGGGGGGCCCAAGGGCATCTTCTTGTAAAAAGGGCATCCATCAGTCAAGAGCGCCACGTGGCGCCCGGTCGGATTTATAAGCGTGTCTCCGGTTGACACGGGCGAGCGGGGGACACGGCAGCAGACTGTCACCTGCGACGAGAGAGGGACAGGACATCAGTCACCTGCCGGAAGGCGGAGGTGACACCGTGTACCTCCTATATCTACTAGTCATGCAATGGAAAGACTTCAGTTAAGGGTAGCACGTTTGCTCCCAGCGTTTAGACCGGGCCCCGGGCCCACAGATGTCATGACTCGTGAACCAAGCACAGAGATTCCCAAGAATTAGCCTGGTCCATTCTCTATTCCCTTATCCCTCAGTAGAGCATGTTCTTTCAAACTGTCTTTCCTTACCTACGGTACTAAGAAATACACACGCAATTTCATTTTATGTTTCATTGTTCTGGTTAGGAGATGATGCAAAGCTAGAGTGGCTGTTCAGAGAAGAGATTTTCACTGCTGCTACCTTTATAAAGAGAGCATGGACTCTAAGAACTGCACAATTATTTACATGTAATATGGCTTGGGGCGGCTGTAGCTCAGTTGGTAGAACGGTTCGTTCAGTGATCGAAGGGTCAGTGGTTCGAATCCCAGCTCCGACTGTCTACATGTCGAAGTGTCCTTGAGCAAGACACCTAACCCCAAATTGCTCCCAATGAGCAGGTTAGCACCTTGCATGGCAGCTACCGCCATTGGTGTGTGTGAATGGGTGAATGAGAGGCCATTGTAAAGCGCTTTGAGTGCCGCTAAGGTGGAAAAGCGCTATATAAGTGCAGTCCATTTACCATTGAAGATGGCTGGAGCTATTAGTTAACTTTTGATTGTAATGGAATGTCTGTTGTGGAATTTGACTGTGTGTCTATGTTTACTATTGATGTGTCCTGTACGTCCTTACGAGCTGGGAACCATGTCACACCCATGACACTGAAATAAGCATTTCCAATCCAATCCATACACCGGCCCATGTCCCCTGTGAAGCACAATGCACACGATCTAGTAAAGGATGCCTTCTTTTCTCTGGCACACACACACAAACACACACTCACACACATACACACACACACTCGCAATGACAATTGCCTAACTCGCGGAAAGGGAACAAGTGAATTGGGTTTGTGTGTTTTTCTAATCCTATATTATTTCTCAGGGAAGCCATGCTAAGCAGACCTGTCAGCTAGGATCAGAATAATTGGGGTTAAACGGCCTCAATTAGTATCCTGCTTCCCACTGCGGCTAGCGTGAGCCCCCCCTCCGACTCCTCGCTAACCCCCCCCCCCCCCAACCCCCGCCTTCTCAGCCTCCCCTCTCTCTCTCCTCCAGGTGCCTGTACACCCCCCCCCTCCCACACACACACACACACACACCCATCCTGCTCCAATCTAGCGCGCTTGGGGGCAGGTACCTTGTGAAATCGATTGTGATATCTGCGTGTGGGCGGGGCTGCTAGCACGGCACAGCGGGGGGTAGGAGGCGCTCGCATTGAGCCTCCTAATGAGTGTGTGTGTCTGTGTGTGTGTGGGTGTGTGTGCGTGTGCGTGTGTGTGTGTGTGTGTGTGTGCATGTGTGTGTGAGAGTGGGAGAGAGAGAGAGAGGTGTGTTCGTACTTTGTATTTCTATGGATGATAATGGGTGTGCTTGCTAGTGCGTATGTATGTGTGTGTGTGTGTGTGTGTGAGAGAGAGAGAATGAGAGAGTGGGAGAGAGAGAGGGGTGTGTTCGTACTTTGTATTTCTGTGGATGATAATGGGTGTGCTTGCTAGTGTGTGTGTGCTTGCTAGTGTGTGTGTGTGCGTGTGTGTGCGTGTGTGTGCGTGGGTGTGTGTGTGTGCGTGCGTGTGTGCGTGTGTGAGAATGAGAGAGTGGGGGAGAGAGAGAGAGAGAGAGAGAGAGAGGGGTGTGTTCGTACTTTATTTCTATGGATGATAATGGGTGTGCTTGCTAGTGTGTGTGTGTCTGTGTGTGTGTGTGTGTGTGTGTGTGTGTGTGAGAGAGAGAGAGAAGGAGAGAGTGGGAGAGAGAGAGGGGTGTGTTCGTACTTTGTATTTTTATGGATGATAATGGTTGTGCTTGCTAGTGTGTGTGTGCTTGCTAGTGTGTGTGTGTGTGTGTGCGTGTGTGCGTGTGTGTGCGTGTGTGTGTGTGTGCGTGTGTGCTTGTGTGTGAGAATGAGAGAGTGGGAGAGAGAGAGAGAGAGAGAGGTGTGTTCGTACTTTGTATTTCTATGGATGATAATGGGTGTGCTTGCTAGTGTGTGTGTGCTTGCTAGTGTGTGTGTGTGTGTGTGCGTGTGTGTGTGTGTGTGTGCGTGTGCGTGTGTGTGTGTGTGTGTGTGTGTGTGTGTGTGCGTGCGTGTGTGTGTGCGTGTGTGAACAGATGAGGTCCCCTAATCTGCCAGTGCAGCAGCATGCTGGTACAGTATCTGTTACATCTGATCTTCCTTTACCAGACAATTCATGCAGCAATGTTCTCTATTCATTTCACATCACAGTCACAAAGCAGCCGAGGCAAACAACCCCCCCCCCCCCCCTCCTACCCCCCCACTCCCCCCTCCTCCACTCCATGTTTAATGTCAACATTTAAAATAAGACGACTAACGTCGCTGTTTTTACTTCACTTCGGATAATTGGAGAGTGGTTTTTCTTCCAGATACATTCCTGAGTGCACTCTATAGGAATGCATGTGACCTACTGTATGGAATATGATATAATGCACACACTCACCAGACACACAGGCACGTGAACACACGGATAAGCAAAAACTAAAATCAGTGCCTTAGGCTTTTTGAATGTTTGCCAATGCTAATAAGAAGCATTCAGTGACACAGAAACTGCATTATAATGCTTCAGTACCTCACAAAAAGATTTTTTTTTACTAGTCATCTCTAGTCCAGGCATTCCCAAACTGTGAGGCGGGCCTCCCCTGGGGTCCCCAAAGAAATTCAGGGGAGGCGCGGAGGGATGGTTCGAAAAAAATATATAAATAAAGGAAATATTTTTGAAATGTCTATGGTTTTTATGAATGAAACGTGATTTTAAAGGTCAGAAGATCGAAATAAATAATGGGAGAGATGTATACTAAATTAGTGGATAGTGCAGAGAGAGCCTCCCCCCGCAGGCATGAATGTATTGTGCGAAAACGTCATAACATTAACTAGCAGCAGGTGCCACCGAGCTAACTTAGCTGTGTAACGTTTTGGGCTAGCTAACGCTGCATTGCATAATGGACACATTTGGGGGGTTGGGGGGCGCGAGTGTGTCAACAGTTTGGGAAGCCATGCTTTAGTCTAAATTAAAACTACTAAAACGGTCCACCGTTTGAACCCCATCTCTTTGTGTAGCTCAGTGCATCCACCTTCCAGGTCTGGTTTGGTGTAGCGAGGTCCTAATGAGCTCTGTGTGAGGCCAGCGTTTTTCCCCCACTCCCTCCCTCCCTCCCTTCCTCCCTCCATGCCTCCCTCCTGCCCCCCCCTCCCCACCAGCTATCAAGCTGGGCCCCCTCGCTGTGTGCCAAATGCCTCTTGTAAATATTGAATGAGCTCGGACCACCCCGCTACTTCCCGATCAACAGATCCGCCATTAGCCCTCTCCGCTTGGGGTCCGAGGTGTCAGCCTGGAAGCAGATGAGGGATGGAGGAGACGTCTGTATCAACACTTACACCGTGTCCTAACTGCTTGCAACGCGAGCAACAGAACGCAACATCGCATGCTTGCTGTCCTAACTGAAACCGTTAAATTTCCTCTTCTGTTACGTCATTTGTCTATATTCCCAACTGAAGACAGTTAAAGAACGAACGCCTGTCACCGCGAGCGACAGGAGGAAAATAGGAACAGGGCGAGCGTCAAAAGGGCAGTTAAAACGTTGCGCCGCTTCGCGCTGCGTCGCTCGCGTCCAGTTAGGACATAATAGAAAACAAAGCAATGGAACGCATTTTGTCGCTGACGCTCGCTCGCGTCGCGTGTAGTTAGGACACGGTGTTAGGCGAGGTTACCGGTTTCGCTCAGCGCACAGTCGTTCACTCCGCCACGTGTGTGTTTTGAAGGAAAGGTCTGGGGCCGTCATGGTGGTAACCGCCCTGTACGGTGGTACAGTAGCCGCTGGCTGTCACCAGGAGAGACGCACACACACACACACACAACTTGCAAACGGAACTCAACACCAGAGCAGATTCTAGCCCACGGGACACTTTTATTCTTCACAAGCCGCCGCAGGAGGCCTTTATTCCCTACAAACTGCTTCAAAAGCTGAAATCGAACGAAAAGTGGAGAGGAAATTCTTCCCCTGCCGAGAGCTCGTTCCTGGGGCTTTCACCTGGAACTCTCAGCGGCTAGCTGTGGAGAGACACGGTGGACCGTGGTTTGTTGACTACCACAAAAATGGTCGGCGGAGTTCAGCTCTCACCCATCTCAGTAGCCCCCCCCCTCCCTCTCCACGCCCCTACCTCTCCACTAGTGACTTTCTATCTGGCTCGTTTTTTGCCACCTGGGCCGGTTATCTCAACGAGCTACAGGTGTGCACACTAGGGGTAATTGGCCGTGAGCGGAGCCCTGGTGTTAGGGGTTTTTGTCCCGTCAGCCGATGCGCGGCAGCTGTGTGCCCCGCCAGCCGTCCGGGAAGCGGGAGGCGGGAAGCGGGAGGGAGGCGGGAGGTGGGAAGCCGGAGGCGAGAGGCGGGAAGTGGGAGGTGGGAAGCGAGAGGGAGGCGGGAGGTGGGAAGCGGGAGGGAGGCGGGAGTTGGGAAGCCGGAGGCGAGAGGCGGGAAGCGGGAGGCGGTGAACGGGAAGCGGGAGGCGGGAAGCCGGAGGGAGGCGGGAAGCCGGAGGCGAGAAGCGGGAAGCGGGAGGCAGGAAGTGGGAGGTGGGAAGCGGGAAGCGGGAGAGAGGAGGGAGGAGGGAGGAGGGAGGCGGGAAGCGGGAGGCGGTGAACGGGAAGCGGGAGGGAGGAGGGAGGCGGGAAGTGGGAGGTGGGAAGCGGGAGAGAGGAGGGAGGCGGGAAGCGGGAGGCGGTGAACAGGAAGCGGGAGGGAGGAGGGAGGCGGGAAGCGGGAGGCGGCGAACGCGCGTGTTGTCCCCCATCACGGTGGAGCAGTATATCTTCTAACTTGCTTACCGCTGGATAATGTCAGTGTGGAAAGTGAACAACATTGCATTTTGGGAATTGGCCCAGGTCATCCATCCCTGTCGGTGATCTAGGGGCGCTAATAATGTTCCATCGATATCCCATCAGCCCCGGCTGATTTGCCCTTCCACTCACATTTCCCCCAAAACCTCAGATCCTATCACTGGCAGTACTAAGAGAGAGAATAAAGCAGGGTCACAACGAGAATCCTACAGCACCTTTGTGTGTATTTTAAGTTGTTATAAATTGTCAGTGTGTGCCAAATATTGATTGTGCTGTTCGTGCCCCTAATTTATGGATAATCGATATTTAATCTCGGTTCTTAGTCAATGTGTGAAGGTGAGGAACTTGTGTCCAAGTACTCTTGTATTGATAAAATGGTAAATTTAGATGAAATAACATTCATGTTGGCTAACTGGAGTAGTAACTAAGAATTATAGTCTGTGGTCATTGTGCAGTGTACTGTTAACTGTACATGTACCCTCACCTGACAAGGGTCAACCGTGTGAACACAAGCCTTTCAAAATACGACTGTTAAAATACTACCAAGTAGAAAAGGCTGTGATTTGAAAACCTTAGGATCGCATGTACTGCGAATGACTTGCTTTTTGTTTTAATGCTTTTAATTTGTCCTGCCTTTTGTTTTAAATGTCTATAATGTCTTGCTTTTTGTTTTAATGCTTTTGATGTCTCATGTAAAGCACCTTGAATTGCCCTGTGGCTGAAATGTGCTATATAAATAAACTTGCCTTGCCTTGCCTTACTGTATTCTTATGTACAGTACATATTGCATAGTACAACCGTATGATGGCGTGGGTGCTGGAGTATCTGCCTATACTCTAGCCTGTCCGTGTCTAGCCTTATTTAAATAAAAACTCATTAGCATGTCCATAAAACCCCAAGGTCGAGCGGCACTACTATAGCACTAACAGCTGATCACCCCATTGATCTATCCCACCCTCGTGTGCCCTTGTCCTCACAAAACTCATCTCAATGTTATGTTTGCAGGATCGATTTCCAGAAAGGTCAGGCGGGTTATGTTTCTGTATGTTATGTTATGTTATTTTTATTTATAATGCGCCCCCCAACCAACTGTTACATCACCCCGGGGCGCAGGTTATTTTTAGAGGTTGCTAACGACCAGAACGTTTTTTGGGGAGGTTAGCGTTTTTCGGGGTTAAGCTTTTGTCTAGTTGTTTCTTTAGCCAAACATCGAGCAGCACTAAGATGGCCTGTCTTAGCATTAGCTATAATGAGTCAAACAGCCAAACAAAGAATCGTTAACTCTCATAAGATAATGATTATTATTGTGGTTTAAAGCAATTAGCCGCTTGCGGAAAGGGACATTTTGGAAAAGATAAGCTCCGTGTTAGTCTGCAGTGGATTTGCTTAAGAAGATGCAGCGCTGCCTTGTCCATACTCAGCAAAGTGTCAGTCAGTGAAATTGGCTTAGGGACTTTAATGAGAACGAAACGCTATCTATTGACTCCGCCACCTACGAGACCCCGGATCAGTTGTGTGTCAGAGGATCTGATACGCGAGACCTCGTTCGCCCCCGGCAGCCGTTCCCAGGGGCGCGCTCCGGAGAATCTGCAGTAGCCATCTTGTCAATCCCTCCAGCAGCGCACCTTTCGCTCTCTTTCTCCCTCTTATTCCTCTGTCTCTCGCCCTCTTGAATTAATGTATGAATCGTCCTTCTGGCTTTTGCGTGACAGGGGTGAGGAGGTCGGAACGGGGGGAAGCAGCCGGGCTTCATGCTCGGCCAAAATGGAGGGCGATGACGCGTGTGTGTGTGTGTGTGTGTGTGTGTGTGTGTGTGTGCGGAGTGTCCTGATAGATCACCTCTGCAATCATATCAGTGATTGGCTGGGATATTGGCTACGGCCGCGGGGCTGGAGATCCCACTTCTATTACCGGTGCGTCTGTGACCTTGAGAGAGAGAGAGACAGGACAGGGCCTGTCTGTGACCTTGAGAGAGAGAGACAGGACAGGGCCTGTCTGTGACCTTGAGAGAGAGAGAGAGACAGGACAGGGCCCGTCAGCAGCCGTCTCTGAAGCTCTAATTAACTGTGTGTGCGTGTGTGTGTGTGTGTGTGTTACATCCTCACTATGTGTATATGGGGGAGAGATAGAGACCGTACCAGTGAAGAGCACTGTAAAAAAGGCCGTCCCATTTCAACAGCCCAGATTGGGTGGCGTTACATAACGCAGCACGGTGAGATGTGTGATATAGTGAACTATTTTCGGTCTTCCCATTGAATACAGCTCTGCGTTTTTAAATAAAGACTGGGGATTTTAGTGAGCTGGATTTGAACTCCTTTCTTTTCAGTGTCTCTGATTTGTCATTGTTCTCCATCAAGAAAGAGAGAAAGAAAAACAGGTTTGGCCCAGCTGGAGTGGACACTCTCCTGACCCTGACCCTAACCCTAACCCTAGTCTCGCTTAGCCGGACTTATATGTGTATCTCCACACTTCTTTTACGCTGTGCCAGTGCTGGAAAAAGGTCTGGCTGCACTCATTACCATTCGGGGATAAGGTGGGGGGCGCTCTTTTTCTTTAAACCAATCACAATCGTCTTCAGCGGAGCGGTTGCTAGGTTGTTGTTTTTTCGCGTAGTCTGGATTGGCCGACCGCATGAATCGGCACCACTTATTGGGCAGCAAAATATGACAAGGTTTATCCGCAAAACCTACATCCATTAACCTATAACACTGACCAGACTATCCTGACACTCTCCTGACTGCTAAGCCCCTCCCCTCCTTCAGCTGTCTAAGGAAGGATCTGAGCCAATCAATGTGTTTGGAGGGAAAAACCTGCGCTCTCATTGGAGGAGAGTGTGAGCTTCTCCCAGTGTGGGTGAAGCAAACAGCCTTAGCTAAACGGAGATTAAAACAACAGAGGAAAGACCCTTTAAACCTGTTTTAAGAGGGGTGGGTGATGTGGGATTACGCCGCGGTGGGGAGATAAAGGGTTTTTCCTCACTTCATTGGCGGTTGTAATCCATGCGTTGTTTCCAGGCCTTCGCTGATGGGTTTGCCAACAACACAAACTCAACAGGTCTTTAGTCCAGGGAGCAGCGTGTGGCGTAGTGAGGGTTTGCTGGACGCTGGGGTTAGGTAGCACAGGGTTGGATGTAGGGGCCACAGGGTTACCTGTAGGTTTGTATTGTTAGTGAGCAGATCCCAACTAGGTGCTTGGCTATGCCAGACCCAATTTGCAACAATACGAAGGTTCCGGAGCTGCAGAGTATTTTTTTAAATATTTTTTTAAAAAAAAGGGGCGTTATCAACAGTTGCAGACCAAAATGCCTCTTGACACGATTAGACAGAACAATATCCAATCAGAGCAACGAAATGTGGGTTTGTTGTTGTATCATCGTATCAAATGGGTCCAGACGTTGTATCAAACCTGCCCTATATTAGATAAACACTTGTGATTGTCCAAATTAGATAAACAGTTTTGATTGTCTATATTAGATAAACGGTTGTGATTGTCCAAATTAGATAAACGCTTGTGATCAAATATCTGCCGGGTGGAACTGGGTCTGAATGGGAATGTGGCCTGACTGATCTAGCCTGGTACGACCATCCCGTTCTCACAAGCTCACATTCTGTTTCACTAACGCAGAACGGTCTGGCCTTCGCCTCCTCCAGAGCCATTATCCCAAAATCCAGACCATACCGGGCCAATCAGGCACTGCATTTTAACTGCTTTTCCGTACCACAGTGGAAAGCAGCCCCTGATTGGTTCGTGTCCCTGCCGCTCGCTAAACAAACATGGCCGCCCGCCTCCGAACAGAATATTCCGGAAGTTCTTTCTTGTCCAGCTACAGTGGCGTTGACTATAAAGACGGTAGGTCTATGAGGCAGCGTTTGCCGTTGTGTTCAGGAGAGTCGCCTCCCTCCCTCCCCTCGCGGTTCACGTTTCAGTGAGCAGTGGTAAATTGTTTACTTGTAATTGTGGTGATGTGTTCCGGTATCATGCGTGAAGCAAGGCGGGGATCTTTGTCTGTCTGCCGTCATGGCGGCAGGCTGGTGGAGTGTGTGCACACCTGCGAGTCGTCTGAACACAGAAATTAATTACAGCCATTTCTATTCAGGGAAAATTGAGAGGCTGGTGTGGGAGAAAGTGGGAGAGAGTTGATTAGTATGGAAATGGACGCCGTGTGTGTGTGTGGGTGTGTGTGTGTGTGTGTGTGTGTGTGTGTGTGTGTGTGTGTTCGAGAGCCAGAACGCTGCAGTCAGCCCAGTGGAGTGTGACATGATTAGATCGGTGTAGTGCAGCTGAATCCTGGGAGTGCACCTCGACATGACATAACAGCGTTCAGTCCAGATCGCTGAAAAAGCACAGAGAAATGGGTTAGCTGGTCAATACACCGATACTGGAATGACCAAGATGGCACGGACATGTCCAGACGCGTCGCGTTAGCTCCCCGGAGATTGACTTTGAAGAGAAAAACTACAATATTGCTTAGTGTGTGCACAATCTAGGAGCTAAAGAAAAAAATACTTCCCAGGTTGAAGGATGTATGCAGGCCCTGTAGGAGGCATTTGGCCGCCCTAGACAGAATAACGACAGTGCGCCCCGGCAAGTAGTTGAGCGGTGGGGTGCTACTGGACCATTCAGATCATCGGGAGGTTTGTTGAGGGGGGGGGGGGGGTGTGCTACTGGACCATTCAGATCATCGGGAGGTTTGTTGAGGGGGGGGGGGGTGTGCTACTGGACCATTCAGATCATCGGGAGCTTTGTTGAGGGGGGGGGGGGTGTGCTACTGGACCATTCAGATCATCGGGAGCTTTGTTGAGGGGGGAGGGGGGGGGGGGGGGGGTGCTACTGGACCATTCAGATCATCGGGAGTTTTGGGGAGGGGGGTGCTAGCGGACGATTCCGATTGTCAGGAAACTTGTTGAGCGGGGCTAGCGTGTTGGGATTGTCCGCGCGCCCCTAGTGCCTCGGCGCCCTAGCCCATTGCCTTGTATGCCAAGCGCATGCGCTGCCCCGGGGTGTATGTGGCCAATAAACTTGAATATGACAGAATGGTTTCTGATATAGAAGAAGTATTTTGTAAATACACTTTTACGCAATTTAAAAAAAAATCAACGCCGTAGCCTGGCGAATACTTCCGCTGAAAAAGGGTACGTTGCCAGGCAACGACAATGCTGCAGCACATCTTTGTAAACGTTGATCTGGACATTGCCATGGCGACTTATACGAGGTGGATTGATATTAAAAGATGTGCGAACATGCCATTTTAGCGTGGGGATATCGTGGTTATCGCCACGGCTGGAATGCAAACTGACCAATAGAGACAATGGACCGGATCTATACCGTTGTATAATATTAGTTCTTACGTTTGTGATGTTTGAAGTAGGGATGCAGAAATGTTTACCTTCGTAAACGTGTTTTTCACAAGAACCTGAACATTGAAATTTGCTCACATTAGGTAGCAGTTTTTAAACTGAAGATGTGAGGTGTTTTTAAAATGGTCCCTCAATTAATCCTTGAGCTTCAGGACATTTGTATTCAACTTTTCTGGCAGAAAAAAATCAGCAGCAGCAGAACTTAATCCAAACTGAGTACATGTCATCCAGTGAGAGGGGAAATGCTTTTAACTCTCACAGATCAATTGTGAAAACCTCTCTCTCTCTCTCTCACACACACACACACACACACACACGCACGCACGCACGCACGCACGCACGCGCACACATACGCACACACACATGCACACCCAGACACAAACACACACACACACACACACACACACACACACACACACACACACACACACACACACACACACACCCTCTCTATTTCCATCTCTGTATCCTAAACATACATCCACACTCTTTCAGTCAGTCAGCCAGTCAGTCAGTCAGTCAGTCAGTCAGTCAGTCAGTCAGTCAGTCAGTCAGTCAGTCAGTCAGTCAGTCAGCCAGTCAGTCAGTCAGTCAGTCAGTCAGTCAGTCAGTCAGTCAGTCAGTCACTCAGTCAGTCAGTCAGCCAGTCAGTCAGCCAGTCAGTCAGTCAGTCAGTCAGTCAGTCAGTCAGTCAGGCATGCTGGGTGTCACAGTGGGCTGTCACTCTCACCAAACATTTACAGCTCTCGTCACTGTGGGCACCTGCCAAGGTGTGAGCATCCCTGACGTTTCTAGGGACATGTGAGAGTGTTGATTTGTTCACACCCTAAGACTGGACTCAGTCTTTCCAGCCATACGTTTTTGTGTGTGTGTGTGTGTGTGTGTGTGTGTGTGCGTTTGCGTGCGTGTGTGCATGTGTGTGTGTGTGTAATAAATAGGTGTGTGTGTGTGCGTTTGCGTGCGTGTGTGCATGTGTGTGTGTGTAATAAATAGGTGTGTGTGTGTGCGTGTGTGTGTGAAGCTCATCTGAAGGTCAACCGTGGACTTGAATCCTTACCTTCAGTAGATTCTGTTCATTTTCAAAATGCAGTAGACTCTACCTAACCCTTTATCAAATCAACGCAGTGTTCAAACCACCCAGAGAGACCCGTCAGTCACGTCTCTCCTCTCTCTCCAGCTCTCCTTCGCAGCGACGACTCCGGTTCTGGCCGATAAGAAGAAGTACCCCAACTTCTTCCGGACGGTTCCGTCGGACAACGCGGTGAACCCTGCCGTGGTGAAGTTTCTCAACTACTACAACTGGAGCCGCGTCGGGACACTGACCCAGGACGTACAGCGTTTCTCTGAGGTCAGTACTACCCTAGTCTCAGTACTACCCTAGGCTCTGTACTACCCTAGACTCAGTACTACCCTAGGCTCAGTACTACCCTAGACTCAGTACTATCCTAGACCCAGTACTACCCTAGACTCAGTACTACCCTAGACTCAGTACTACCCTAGACTCAGTACTACCCTAGACTCATTACTACCCTAGACTCAGTACTACCCTAGACTCAGTACTATCCTAGACTCAGTACTACCCTAGACTCAGTACTACCCTAGACTCAGTACTACCCTAGACTCAGTATTACCCTAGACTCAGTACTATCCTAGACTCAATACTACCCTAGACTCAATACTACCCTAGACTCAGTACTACCCTAGACTCAGTACTACCCTAGACTCAGTACTACACTAGACTCAGTACTACCCTAGACTCAGTACTACCCTAGACTCAGTACTATCCTAGACTCAGTACTACCCTAGACTCAGTACTACCCTAGACTCAGTACTACACTCGACTCATTACTACCCTAGACTCAGTACTACCCTAGACTCAGTACTATCCTAGACTCAGTACTACACTCGACTCAGTACTACCCTAGACTCAGTACTACCCTAGACTCAGTACTACACTCGACTCAGTACTACCCTAGACTCAGTACTACCCTAGACTCAGTACTTCCCTAGACTCAGTACTACCCTAGACTCAATACTACCCTAGGCTCAGTACTACCCTAGACTCAGTACTGCCCTAGACTCAGTACTACCCTAGACTCAGTACTACCCTAGGCTCAGTACTACCCTAGACTCAGTACTATCCTAGACTCAGTACTATCCTAGTCTCAGTACTACCCTAGACTCAGTACTATCCTAGTCTCAGTACTACCCTAGACTCAGTACTACACTAGACTCAATACTACCCTAGACTCAGTACTACCCTAGACTCAGTACTACCCTAGACTCAGTACTATCCTAGGCTCTGTACTACCCTAGACTAATTACTACCCTAGACTCAGTACTACCCTAGGCTCATTACTACCCTAGACTCAGTACTACCCTAGACTCAGTACTACCCTAGACAGTACTACCCTAGGCTCAGTACTATCCTAGGCTCAGTACTATCCTAGGCTCAGTACTACCCTAGACTCAGTACTATCCTAGTCTCAGTACTACCCTAGACTCAGTACTACCCTAGACTCAGTACTACCCTAGACTCAGTACTATCCTAGACTCAGTACTATCCTAGACTCAGTACTACCCTAGACTCAGTACTACCCTAGACTCAGTACTACACTAGACTCAATACTACCCTAGACTCAGTACTACCCTAGACTCAGTACTACCCTAGACTCAGTACTATCCTAGGCTCTGTACTACCCTAGACTAATTACTACCCTAGACTCAGTACTACCCTAGGCTCATTACTACCCTAGACTCAGTACTACCCTAGACTCAGTACTACACTAGACTCAATACTACCCTAGACTCAGTACTACCCTAGAATCAGTACTACACTAGACTCAGTACTACACTAGACTCAGTACTACCCTAGACTCAGTACTACCCTAGAGCCAGCACTACACTAGACTCAGTACTACCCTAGAATCAGTACTACACTAGACTCAGTACTACCCTAGGCTCAGTACTACCCTAGACTCAGTACTATCCTAGACTCAGTACTATCCTAGACTCAGTACTACCCTAGACTCAGTACTACCCTAGACTCAGTACTACCCTAGACTCAGTACTACCCTAGACTCAGTACTATCCTAGGCACAGTACTACCCTAGACTCAGTACTATCCTAGACTCAGTACTACCCTAGGCTCAGTACTACCCTAGACTCAGTACTACCCTAGACTCAGTACTATCCTAGACTCAGTACTACCCTCGACTCAGTACTATCCTAGGCTCAGTACTACCCTAGACTCAGTACTATCCTAGGCTCAGTACTACCCTAGGCTCAGTACTACACTCGACTCAGTACTACCCTAGACTCAATACTACCCTAGACTCAGTACTACCCTAGACTCAGTACTACCCTAGACTCAGTACTATCCTAGACTCAGTACTACCCTAGACTCAGTACTACCCTAGACTCAGTACTATCCTAGACTCAGTACAACCCTAGACTCAGTACTACCCTAGACTCAGTACTACCCTAGAATCAGTACTACCCTAGACTCAGTACTACCCTAGACTCAGTACTATCCTAGGCTCAGTACTACCCTAGACTCAGTACTACCCTAGACTCAGTACTACCCTAGACTCAGTACTACCCTAGAATCAGTACTACCCTAGACTCAGTACTACACTAGACTCAGTACTACCCTAGGCTCTGTACTACCCTAGACTCAGTACTTCCCTAGGCTCAGTACTACCCTAGGCTCTGTACTACCCTAGACTCAGTACTACCCTAGAATCAGTACTACCCTAGACTCAGTACTACACTAGACTCAGTACTATCCTAGACTCAGTACTACCCTAGACTCATTACTACCCTAGACTCAGTACTACCCTAGACTCATTACTACCCTAGACTCATTACTATCCTAGACTCAGTACTACCCTAGACTCAGTACTACCCTAGACTCAGTACTACCCTAGACTCATTACTACCCTAGACTCAGTACTACCCTAGACTCAGTACTACCCTAGACTCAGTACTGATGTATTTCAAATGTATTTGTTTCTGAGCCAACATCTGCGCGGGGCCATTTGGGCTCAGTGTGGAGAAAGTCTTTCACCAGTCAACCAGACCGACAGGTATGGTCAGTGGTCAGCCAGAGTTGTATATAACTTTTAGAGCATTCAAATGAAAAATCATCTTCTCCCGTGTCTGGGTAACGTTTGACGACGGAACCACGGTTCTATTCAGAGAACTCAGAGAGCTGCATTCTTTGAGGCTGGTTAGAAAACAACCTGTGTGGCGCTGAAGGATAAGTAAATGGTAAATGGTAAATGGACTGCACTTATATAGCGCTTTTCCACCTTAGCGGCACTCAAAGTGCTTTACAATGGCCTCTCATTCACCCATTCACACACACATTCACACACCAATGGCGGTAGCTGCCATGCAAGGTGCTAACCTGCTCATTGGGAGCAATTTGGGGTTAGGTGTCTTGCTCAAGGACACTTCGACATGTGGACAGTCGGAGCCGGGATTCGAACCGCTGACCCTTCGGTCTCTCTAGAAGGTCTCTCTCTGGGTGCGTTAAGTAACTGAGCGGCTCAGCTTTGCATGCGTGCTGGAGCAAGTGAGGAAGCTATTTCGTGTCTAAAGACGTTTCTAAAGAATCATATTACAGAGGCATGTGAAAAACAACACAACAGGCCTATGCTCTATGTAAGCACAACTAGCGATTCATCAAGACAGATTGATGAAAACAACCGTTTCGCGGCAGAAAATAGATTTTTAGAAGCTGCATTCTCAGTGCCCCGTCCGCCGCCATTACATGGACTTGGCTCGCGCTGGATTTTAAATTTCTTCTACATTCCTCCGAACTACACCAAAGTTATCTCGGTGAGTCAAACGTCTTATAATATGTCGTAAATAAGGTCCAGGTTGTCAAAAACGAGCATTGTCCTTTAACGGGTTTCTCAACTACGCTGAGACTGATCTGCTCAGAGCGCAAGTGAGCACTTCTGAACTACCGTCAGTCTGAACGAACACAAAACAAGATGGATCCCAAAAGGATGCTCGTACACCTCTCCAGTGCTGATGTCACACTAAAGGCATCCGTTTTAGTGACCGAAGAGGAAATTAGTCACATAGATGAAGGGATGTCACTTCCTCCTCCACCAAAACAAAACATTGAATAATGCACCTACTACTGCTTTTTGCATCGCCATTTTCAGTGAATGTTTTTGACATATGACGGTTGCTCAGCGCTCAGAATGAGCTGAACGTTAAGTGTCTTTAAAACTCACAGTGAGCATTCTAAGCGCGAGCGCTCAGTTACTTAACGCGCCCTCTGTCTCTCTCTCTCTCTCTCTCTCTCTCTCTCTCTCTGTCTTTCCTTCTCCCTCCCTCTCTATATCTCTATCTCTCTTTCCCTAGCCCTCTATCTCTATTTCTCTTTCCCCATCCCTCCCTCCCTCCCTCCCTCCCTCTCTCTCTCTCTCTCTCTCCCTCCCTCCCTCCCTCCCTCTCTCTCTCTCTCTCTCTCTCTCTCTCTCTCTCTCTCTCTCTCTCTCTCTCGGAATCTCAAATCCCTTTATCTCTCTCCTCCTGAAGCCGCCCAGGGGCTTAGAGAGAGAGAGAGAGAAAGAGAGAGAGAGGGAGAGAGAGGGAGAGAGAGAGAGAGAGGGAGAGAGAGAGAAACAGGCAGCCTGATTCAATCAACCTGCCATAAGATTGCTCCTTAATCCTGATTTACAAATATATGCAAGAGGCGCTCTGCCTTCCGCCCGCTTCCTGGCTGACGAGGCTCAGCGGTGTGTGTGTGTGTGTGTGTGCATCTGCGGGTGACACGGGGAAGAAAGAAGCAGAGGAGGACGGGGAGGGCAGAGGCACACACACACACACGCGCACACACACACACACACACGGGGAGGGCAGAGGCGCGTACACACACACACACACGGGGAGAGCAGAGGCGCGTACACACACACACACACACACACACAGGGAGAGCAGAGGCGCGTACACACACACACACACACACAGGGAGAGCAGAGGCGCGTACACACACACACACACAGGGAGAGCAGAGGCGCGTACACACACACACACACACACACACACACACACGGGGAGGGCAGAGGCGCGTACACACACACACACACACACACACACACGGAGAGCAGAGGCGCGTAGCCGGACTTTGTTCAGAGGATACAGGATCATCTTTGGATACGATTTTGCTTTGTGATTGTTCTGCTATTGATGCGATATAAACCTCGTATAAGACATCCTGTGGCTCCTACAGCTGAAATGTCATTGTGTGTGTGAGTGTGTGTGTGTGTGTTCGCAACTCTCAGTTCTTTTAAATCAAGACTGAAGACTTTGCTTTTTGCCGCAGCTTTTTATTAAATCAAAAAAATATTTATTCATACACTGCACTGTAACTCTTAGTCCTGTATTTTATTTTACCTGCATTTTGTTTTAAATGTTCTGCAAAGTACAAGAGAATGTTAGTAGAA
Organism: Borostomias antarcticus; assembly: GCF_949987555.1. Classification (NCBI taxonomy): domain Eukaryota; kingdom Metazoa; phylum Chordata; class Actinopteri; order Stomiiformes; family Stomiidae; genus Borostomias; species Borostomias antarcticus. The sequence goes on from NW_028176356.1 coordinate 24,332, forward strand.
CGACTTGAGGGAGAAAGAGAAAGAAGGAAATGTATGTTGGAAATGGAGACGTATTTTTGGTGCAAGGTGTGACTGGTGACACAACAGTGGGCCCCTGACAGCTGATGAGGTCTCTTGCTCAGAAGGCAACTGGTGAAAAGCCAGCGAGCAGCTATACAGCAGGACATTGTACGTAAGTGAGTGGAGAGAGAGAAGGTTTCAGTATACGATAAAGAAAAGACCTATCTTTTCTATCTTTTTTAACCTTATCTTGCATTTCGTTTTATATGACCTTTGACGTGTTGCACTTTGTCTTGATGCTTTTAATGTCTCATGTAAAGCACTTTGAATTGCCTTGTTGCTGAAAGGTACAAATAAACTTGCCTTGCCTTGCATTAATACAACCATCAGCCAGTGGCTGAGTATCAGCACAACGCTTGCGTCCTGGTGATGAATTCAACCCATTTGTCAAGGCCAGTTCCCGGAGAGGCGATGCGCGTGTGCTTTATCCGGTCTGCGCATTCTGAGCCCTTGTTTAGCGCACGTACCTCCTTGCTTGAGAATGCGAGAGTGCACCCGTGCATGCACCACATCCCCATGTATGTGTGCATGCGTTCGCTTGTTTCTATACTTGTGTGACCAAGTGTGTGTGTTCATTTAACTGTACTGTAATGTTGTGTGTGTGTGTTTTTTTGCATACGTGTGCGCGTGCGTTTCTGTGTGTGTGTGTTTACAGTATGTGTGCGTTTCTGTGTGTGTGTGTGTGCATGTGTTTCTGTGTGTGTGTGTGCGTTTCTGCGTGTGTGTGTGTGTGCGTTTCTTTGTGTGTGTGTGTGTGCGCGTTTCTGTGTGTGTGTATATGCATTTCTGTGTGTGTGTGTGTGTGTGTTTGTGCGTTTCTGTGTGTGTGTGTGTGTGTGTGTGTGTGTGTGTGTGTTTGTGTGTGTGTGCGTTTCTGTGTGTGTGCGTTTCTGTGTGTGTGTGTGTGTGTGTTTGTGTTTGTGTGTGTGCGTTTCTGTGTGTGTGCGTTTCTGTGTGTGTGCGATCGCTGCTGCCTCTCCTCGCTTGCCACGCTCTCCTGGTTCCTACGGAGACGCTATCCCTCGCTAGGTTACAGTTCCTACGGAGACGCGCTAGCCCCAGCGTAACGTAACCTCCGCCGAGGATGCCGGGGGAATGGCGCCCGTGCAGGAAATCATCCCGTACAGGAAGTCATCCCGTACAGGAAGTCATCCCGTACAGGAAGTCATCCCGTACGGGAAGTCATCCCAGCCTATTAATACACGCCCATCAGCGAGGCGTGGTCACCGTTGGTTACACAGGATTATTACTAGATTAGCAGCCGACCATGAAAGAGTCATGTTTTCACAGCCTGGACTGTAGTAAGAGGTGAGAGAGGGAAATGATGAGTAATTGCATGTGGATGGGGGAGCACGCACACACACACACACACACACACACGCACACACACACACCCCCCCCCCCCCACACACACACACCCACACACACGCATGCACAGATACACACACGCTTGCACACACACACCCAAACACACGCGTACACAGATACACACTCGCTTGCACACACACACCCAAACACACGCATACACAGATACACACACACTTGTGCACACGTGCAGGCAGACACACACGGGTACTGTACTGTACCTGTGTGTGAGGGAATGAAATGATGAGTAATTGCATGTGGATCAGTGTGCCTGCACACACACACACACACACACACACACACACACACACACATACACACACACACCTTAATCCCCACTCCCCTCACTCTCTAATCAACATTACTGAAATTCGTACACAAACAATCCTGGCGTATTGAAATGGGGACATTAGGAGAGGATTAAAAGGATCAAAGGTTACGGTGAATGTGATAATGGTCTGGGCTTCTTAAGACATGCAGAGATAGTATGCCTAGTATGCCTGGAATGCTTATATATATATATATATATATATATATATATATATATACATATGCGGTTTCATGGTATATGTTTACATGGTCATGATACATGCTATTACTGTTAGGACTACTGTAGTATTCGGTTGAAAGGACTTGATATAATATTTGATCCAGGTCTGGTGTACTAGCCATCGCTAAGGCCTCGCACACACACACACACACACACACACACACACACACACACACACACACACACACACACACACACACACACACACACAAAACACAGATGCAGAGAAGAAGAAGAGAGAGATAGATGATCTTAACAACAGAAGGGAGTTATCATGCTGAGCTAACCAGCAGCTTCATGGTTCATTCTGTTTCCTCAAATTCACAAGCTTCTCACTGGTCAGAGTGTGTGTGTGTGTGTGTGTGTGTGAGTGTGTGTGTGTGTGTGTGTGTGTGTGTGTGCGTGTGTGTGTTACTAGGGCGCAAATGCATCCATGGCGACGTGACTCACAGGCCGGGAAACAGATGTTCCGGGGAGCGCTCGCACACACACACACACACACACACACACACACACACACACACACTCACACACACACACACACACACTCATTTACCCTGACTAGCAAGTAACAAAACATCTGCTCTGAAGTCACACACACATACACACACACACACACAAACACAAGCAGTGCGTGTTAGTACATGTTACACTCTGTCTGGTGTTAATTACTGATGGATGACCAGTGGTGGTGCCTCTCGCTCGTCATCTTCTCCATCTCCAGCTCCTCTATCTTGTCCTCCCTCGTCCTGGTCCAGACGGCCATCTTGTTCCCCCTGGTCCTGGTCCAGGCGGCCATCTTGTTCTCCCTGGTCCTGGTCCAGGCGGCCATCTTGTTCCCCCTGGTCCTGGTCCAGGTGGCCATCTTGTCCCCCCTCGTCCTGGTCCAGGTGGCCATCTTGTCCCCCCTCGTCCTGGTCCAGGTGGCCATCTTGTCCCCCTTGGTCCTGGTCCAGGTGGACAGGCTCCTCCCTCTCAGGTCTGCTATTCACCAGCACCTGTTCTCCTGTCCCCACTGTCACAGGATGTTTGATAACGAATCGATCCATATCTTTATAATCTCTCAACTTGACTGAGCTAACTAGCCCTAACTAAGGGTCACTCACTACGAATGTGACAGATGACAGAGACCGTTGATGGCGGATCTAACTGACCTCAGATCAGTGTAATATGTGATGCAGACACACTAACCCATGTTTCTTTGCTCTGATTGGCTTCAGGTCCATTGCATCCAGAGTAGAGGTCTTCTCGGGTCTAAAATGTGGACCCGAAACCGAGATGGACCCGAGACATTCGTTCCGAGATCCGACTAAATCCGATCATTTTTTAAAATATTTATACCGGACCCGATTTTGTCCGAGAGCAGGAGTAGGACAGACCCGAGACCCGAGTCGGATCAGGTATTTTACGGATCCGACAGGTAGTAGTAGCAAGTAGCAGTAGCATTAATCGCTTAGGCTGTCACGGCTGTTGGCTTGCATGCTGTTGCATCACAGTTGGATGAATTGCAATTTATCCTCTCAATCTCGACAGGATCAATCGCTGTTTTGTCAGGCTGTGATGTGGCAGCATGGAAATGAAACGGCCGTAAATAAATAAGGCTACACAAAGCTGCCGCTAGGTTTGACCTCTTTATATTCATTTTCTTTCAGTTTATTTTTCACAAGGTAGGCTACTGGTGGTGGCTGCCGTGTCTCACTGAATTCGCGTCATGTGTTTCTCTCGGGTATTACGCATAATGACAAACAGACCCGAGGTAATATCGGATCCACCCGAACCCAACTGACCATAATAAAAGCGTGGGAATGTGGACCCGGACCCGTACGGGTCTCGGGTCCTGTTCAGGTCCTCTCGGATTTACCCGACCCGTGAAGACCTCTGATCCAGAGCCATTTTGATCTGCGCCCGGTGATATCTCTACTTGGAAATAGAAAATGAACT
>NW_028176356.1:28447-48447 GCF_949987555.1 Borostomias antarcticus
TTGGACACGGGCAGCGTTAGTGGGCGGATGTACACTGATTACGACAAGGAGACCCACACAATGAAGAAGATGATAGAACATTTTACAGCGTGTGATTTGCTGGCGGGGATGGGGGGGGTGGGATTCCATCGCTCTGCTTCTGATCGAAGGGTTTCAACCCTGCTGGTAGTCTGAAACAGGCGTTCATTCTAGCATTGCATTGAATATATGGATTTCTCCATTTCTCCAGATGGCACAGTTCCTTCTGAATAGATGAACATGCTGAAAGTGGCGTCAGGCTCCTCCAGGCCCCCCAGCAGAGACCCACTTCCCTTGGCGTGAACGCGTGCTCTTTTTCATCCACGCTAGTTCCATCTGTGCTCATGGACTAAACAAGTGTGTGCAGTTCCTACCACTCAGAAGACCATCACTCTACAAGACGAGCACAACTACAAGAAAGGGACTAGGAAAAGACTAAGAATAATGCAATACCTCCGAATGGCATAGTGGGAGGCGAGTAATGTAGCCTGCCTCTGCACCCTCCATAACAACAACAACAACAACAATAATAATAATAATAATAATAATAAGAGTAATAATAATAATAGTTATTATTATTAGTATTAGTAGTAGTAGTAGTAGCAGTAATATATTAATATATATATATATATATATATATATATATATATATATATATTAAATTAATAAATAATATATTTTATTTTATTTTATTTGTAATTTATATATATATATATATATATATATATATATATATTGTATATACTGTATATACTGTACATATGAACTTGAAAGGAATGCCATTCTTCAGACTTAATGTGTGCTGTCCTGGTCAAGCATGTTGTCTGGTCCACTAGCGTCTCTAAAGCCAGGCTATAACACCTGTAATGGCCACCTAGTCTCCATGAGACATCCTAGCCGTTGTGCAGGGCAGTAAACTGTGTATTGGCCATATAATAATCACTAGGGCCAGACTGGGCTGATTTAATGAGGAGAGCCTCACACACTGGCCAGACAATAAATCACATCTACAGTGCATCTTTATAAACATCCCTCATTTGTTAGTGTGTGTGTGTGTGTGTGTGTCTGTGTGTGTGTGTGTGTGTGTGTGAGTGTCTGTAATCAACCTGATCACTATATAAAGGTGCCTGGTCGTGCGTGACGTGGCTCAACATTACCCCTCTTTATATGACTCAACACAGTAAAGCTGCTAACGGAACGGCCAGCAGACAGGGACACACACACACAAACACGCACACACACACAACCCTTCCAACACACATACGCACACATACCCCCTCCCACACACACACAAACACGCACACACACACAACCCTTCCACCCACCCCCCCTCCCCACACACACACACACACACACAACCCTTCCACCCACCCCCCCTCCCCACACACACACACACACACACAACCCTTCCACCCACCCCCCCTCCCCACACACACACACACACAACCCTTCCACCCACCCCCCCTCCCCACACACACACACACACACACAACCCTTCCACCCACCCCCCCTCCCCACACACACACACACACAACCCTTCCACCCACCCCCCCTCCCCACACACATACGCACACATACCCCCTCCCACACACACACACACACACACAACCCTTCCACCCACCCCCCCTCCCCACACACATACGCACACATACCCCTCCCACACACACACACACACACACGCATGCACACACGCGCACACACACACGCGCACACACACACACACATCCCTCCCACCCACCCCCCCACACACACACACACACATCCCCCCCCCACCCACACACGCGCACACACACACACATCCCTCCCTCCCACCCACCCCCACACACACACACACATCTCCCCCCCCCCCCCCCCCCCCACACACACGCACACACACACATCCCCCCCCCCCCACCACACACACACGCACACACACAAACCCTCCCACCCCCCCCACACACACACACACACATCCCTCCCCCCCCACACACACACACACGCATGCACACACACACACACGCGCACACACACACACACAGTCTGGGGCTGAAGCTCCATCTCCAGGTTCTAGCAGCGCTGAGGGCCGCCATTGTCCGCCGCCACACAGCCGGAGGGATCGGGGTCAAGAGTCTTTTCGTACAGCGGAACAGCGGCGCCATTCACAGCCGGCGGGCCGATTGAGGGGCGCCGCCAGCCTGTCTGGGTCCGAGGCAGAGCCCTTCTGAAAAGGCCAATAGGAGAGAGAGCTATCCCCCCCCCCCCCACCCCGTCCCTGCTCTCCCCATCACAAAAAAGAGCCCCTTAAATGTCGCAGCGCGCTCCCTGGCTCAGATGAGGCGCCCGACTCGGCATTGTGGGTCGGTGGGGCCTTTTGATTGGGGTTTCCGCGGAGATGGGGGAGAGGCAGGCGGCGGGCGGTTTATGGGGCGACGCGGAGGTACTTCCCAGAGGGACACGCCTCTTTACCGTTGTAGTATTTGAAAGCGGCTGTGACCCCCCGATTGCCTCGGGCGTATCGGAGCTGGGATGACAGCGGTCGGCCGTTGGCTCTAATCAGCGTGACATCATCTAGGAGATCAGGTATTGGCTAGGGGGCAACGCTCGCTTGACCTTTAAGGACCCTTTCACACCTACGTTGTTTAGTTTTTTCCGTCTGTAACTTTGTTGTGTTTGGATTGCACTGCTGCCCGTCTTGGCCAGGTCTCTCTTGAAAAAGAGATTTTTAATCTCAATGGGACCTTTCCTGGTTAAATAAAGGCTAAATAAATACCTAAAAATAGTCCGGACTTTCAGACTTTCCAGTTTGATCCGAACCAAATTGACAGGTGTGAAACCTCCTGGACCACGGTGCGCAAACCAATCAGGGTCAAGTATAGGGAGACGCAAAGTTATGAAAGCGAAAAGTTATGGAACTAATCAATAAAAAATAACAAATGTGAAAGCGCCAAAGGGGATTCTGGTTCGGACCTTGGTCTAGATCTTTAGGTGTGAACGCGCCCTAAGTCATTACAGCGGAAGAGGGATGTGAGTGGGGTGCAGCCAGTCAGGGCGGTGTTTGATGAGGCCATCTACATTATTTATGATCAGATATTCCATAGTATTTGTATCGTTTTTATTCCTTATGCTTTCTACATTCAATCCAATGCATCTAGCTGTGATTTGACAGAGTGAAAGTCAGAGACTCTGTGTTATTGTCAGGTCTGGTCCCTGTACAGTACCCACGACACACACACACACACACACACACACACGTACAGTACCTACTGATATAAAAGCAACTAACCTGCAAAGATAGTAGAAAATTCAATCAATCAATCAATCAAAGCTTTATTTGTATAGCGCATTTCATACCCAGAGGCAACACAATGCGCTATACAGTAAGAAAGTACAAATAGATTATGCGAAGCAACAGTTCACAGAAAGAGAGGGAGCGGCTTGTTTATAGTTTTTCATAACATGGCGACTGTCGGCCAAGAGCCCTAGATGATCTATAGTTGTCATTAGGCTACTGTCCCTGTCAGGTATAAGGTGAAAGGTTAAATCATTCCTAGCCAGACGTGACCTTTCGGTGGGCCCGGGGGGGCGGAGCTCTGACAGAGCTCTTACTTCTGAGCGCCGTGGTCGACCCTGGCGTCCACTCCCTCCGGGCTGAAGTCAATCAATCAGTATCGGTATCGGACAGGTGCGGGCGCCGTGCGCCGCCGTCCCCGACCCCGCTCACAGGAGACGCACAGCACGCCGTTCCCAGGAGGCGCCACCGACCACGGAACACGAACGAACGCGGCGCAAACACACGCAGGGGGGCGCCCCTGTCACGAGGAGGCCTAAATTATTCATGGAGTCCATCCGTGCGCCATGCGGTCTAAATTCCACGTAGACGTGCCCTACCCCCCCCCCCCCCCTCACCCTCCCCCCCTGGCCCCTTCCAGACAGGAAGCAATTCTCAGCGCCGACACTAATGTCTCCGTTGTTACGGATGGACGTTCTGCTGCAGCTTGATATCTGCGGGGCGGCGCTAGTAACACCCACCCGATTCAATCCCCCACGAGCCTAACGGGCTCCGACGAGGCGGACGCGTCTGTGATACAGCACAGCGTCGTCCTCCGCCCGCGCTCCGTAGGACGCTGATGAGACCATACTGGAAGGCTTTTTTTGCCGGCTGCTATTCTCACCGACACCGTGACGTCTTGTCTCGAACCGAGAGAGGGTTCCGACGGAGAACCCCCATCCGCATGTTTCCTGTCCTGGCCGCGCTTTAAACACGCGCGTGACAACTGGCCCCGGTTGTACGGTACACCGTAAACGTTAGCGGCTTGAACACATAAGCACTCCCCTAGAGACTTGGGTTCAAACCCCAGTACCGATTATATCTGCGGCCTCCAATGAATGTGTCTTAACAAACGTACCCTGTCGATATACAGTATTGATACATGTTATGGATTTAGCCGTAAAATGTATGCAGGTCCAACACCTGTCGTGTGTCACACTAACATTTGTCCCTTCCATCCAGGACAACGACGTGAGGATCATCATCGGGCAGTTTGACGAGAACCTGGCGTCCAAGGTCTTCTGCTGCGTGAGTGGACAGTCATGTCAGATTACACCCCGCTCACTCTCCCGTGCAGAGACACGCCAATAAACAGCTGTCGGCGCCGGCCAAGAGCCTGGTCATATCGATGTTGTTATTGACGGACAGCTTCGGTGGCTCCTGACCCGTCCCTGGGGTGTTAGCGAGGGGCGCCACGCCGATGCGTCTTAGGGAGCGTTAGATCGTCAATGCTGACTGGTGTCGGGCATGGAATGGGTACAAGCGGTACAGATTGTAGGCTGCTTACTCTAGATCAGAGATCATCAGCTGGCGCCCCGCGGGCCAAATCCGGCCTCCCAAAGCTTCCCATCCGGCCCTATTTGGAATATCTAAGAAAATAATCAGCCAATATTGAAGCAACACCAAAAACAGTTCAGATCGAAATCATTTTATTAGGAAACATTTACCGATCCCAAATATGCTTTTGACAGTGGGTTCTAAAGAATGTGTTTTGTGTTTTCGTATTCTTAGCAGGTAGCCTAGTCTACACAATGCAAGGAATGCAGACAGGCTCCCTCGTCAAGCTGTGCTTGTTTCGCTGGTTGTCAATAGCGGTAGAATGACTTGTGCAGTAGCCTGCCTCTTCACGCAGGAATATGGACTCATAGCCCTGTCCTTTTACTTATATGCTCTTATTTGAGCAAATATTATATGCTATATTTTGACAAATATAGTTGATGACCCCTGCTTTAGATGTTTCTGTCGGTGTGTGTTTGTGTGTGTGTGTGTGCGTGTGTGTGTGTGTGTATGTATCACATGCATGACCACATACAGTACATAACTTGCATGTTCATATATATGCAGAAATACAGACATATACGCCTTCAGATAGGAATGTGTGTGTGTGTATATATATATATATATACACTCATGAATATATAAAATAAATACAAATAAAATCAATATAAAAATGCCCTGTCCAGTACCCTACAGCCTGCTGTCCATCTCCCTCAGGCCTACAACCTCAACATGTTTGGCAGCAAATACCAGTGGATCATCCCAGGCTGGTACCAGGGGAGCTGGTGGGAGCAGGCCAACTCCACCAACTGCACCACCAGGAAGCTGCTGACCGCCATGGAGGGCTACATCAGCGTGGACTTCGAGCCCCTCAGTGCTCGGCAGGTCAAGGGCATCTCCAGGAGGGTGAGTGGCCGGCCTCGTCGTTCCCGCACGCACGCCGGACGTGTGGCGTTTCAGGTTACGAGGAAGAGAGAACCTCTGTCTTGAGATTGAGATCTTGGCGGCTACTAAGATGTGGACAATATGTTTTGTTTCTTTCTGTGACAAGATGCTCGTATATCAGATTGTAAATGGTAAATGGACTGCACTTATATAGCGCTTTTCCACCTTAGCGGGACTCAAAGCGCTTTACAATGGCCTCTCATTCACCCATTCACACACCAATGGCGGTAGCTGCCATGCAAGGTGCTAACCTGCTCATTCGGGAGCAATTTGGGGTTAGGTGTCTTGCTCAAGGACACTTCGACATGTGGACAGTTGGAGCTGGGATTCGAACCACTGACCCTTCGATCATTGACCCTTCGATCATTGAACGTATTGTGAGCAGTACTACTCCATTTGGTTTGTTTGCCGGAGAAAAAAAAAACGTTGCTGCCTTTTTGGCTTGGTCAAGATCAACGCGAGTGTTGACGATCAGCTAACGAGCCCCCGCACTCCTCATCTCACTCCCGCCCCCTCTCCTCCTCCTCCTCTTCCTCTCCTCCCCTCGAACGACCCCCGCCAGACCCCCAAGGAGTACGCCAGCGAGTATGAGGGAGAGCTGCGACAGAAGGGGGTGGAGTCCAGCAAGTTCCACGGCTTCGCCTACGACGGCATCTGGGTGATCGCCAACACGCTGACCCGCGTCATGGAGATCCTGCGGAACAAGCAGCAGCACGACCTCTACCACAACTTCACCGTGGACGACCGCGAGGTGGGCAAGATGGTGCTGGACGTCATGAACGAGACCAACTTCTACGGCGTGACGGTGAGTCAGTCCGCCAACTTCTCAAGAGCGACGTTGGGTTTGGCACCGGTGGTCTCACTGCTGGTTTGAGGGACGATTTAATATTCAGGCAAATTTTATTTCTTTTAAGATATTTTTTAGGGCTTTTCAGCTTTAATGTTATAGGACAGTGTAGAGAGACAGGAAACGTGGGAGAGAGAGAGGGGAGGACATGCGGCACAGGACCCGAGCCGGGAATCGAACCCAGGTCCGCCACGCTAAGGACTAGCCTTCATATGGTGCACGCCTTACCCGGTGAGCTACCGGGGAGCCCCATATATTCAGGCAAATTTAACTGTAGAGTAATATTATTCAGTAAAATTTGCCTGAAGATAATATCTGACTTTAAACCACCAGTGTGAGCCAGGAAGTATGTATAAACATGTTTTATTTGTCTATGGAGATGCGGCGGAGTGAGGAGTGAATTTCCTGTCTTTGGCCGGACCTGAAAGACAAAATGTTTGGCAGTTCACCTTCTTTGCAACTGTATTCAGAATTAAGAACGGAACTCAGTAACAGAATGCAATGGCGCACGCACACACACACACACGCGCACACACACACGCGCGGTTGAATAATACATTCACTTTGTCTTTCCCACCACCAAAAGGCCCAATCCCCCGTTAAGTAGCGTCCTCAGGAAGCAGATTGGTTTGTCCCCTGTCCCTCCCTGTAGGTGGTGCAGCCTGTTGAGGTCAGGGCTCTGAGGGAGGGCCTCAGCATGAGGCCAGCCTCCAACCGGGGTTCTGGCCTCCAACCTGGGCAGACTTTTAAGCAACAGCTGGTACCTCTTCTGCACCCACTGTGTCCAATCCTGGTTCAAAGACAAACGCACGCCCACACACACACACACACACACACACACACACACACACACACACACACACACACACACACACAAGCATACATACTGTAGTAGGAACACCAGTAAACACACAACACACACACACACACACACACACACACACTCACCACCTACAGTACTGTCATCCCCAGATAAACACACCAAAAACAGCTTATTGCTTTCCTGATGATAAAGTCCTTCTGAAGAGCAACGTTAACAAGCATGTCTGTAGTAATGAATGTACAGTAGTTATCAGACATGTCTCTGTGTGTCAGTAGTTATCAGGCATGTCTCTGTGTGTCAGTAGTTATCAGACATGTCTGTGTGTCAGTAGTTATCAGGCATGTCTGTGTGTGTCAGTAGTTATCAGACATGTCTGTGTGTGTCAGTAATTATCAGACATGTCTGTGTGTCAGTAGTTATCAGACATGTACGTGTCGGTAGTTATCAGACATGTCTGTTTGTGTCAGTAGTTATCAGACATGTCTGTGTCGGTAGTTATCGGACATGTATGTGTGTGTGTCAGTAGTTAACAGACATGTCTGTGTGTGTCAGTAGTTAACAGACATGTCTGTGTGTGTCAGTAGTTATCAGACATGTCTGTGTGTCAGTAGTTATCAGACATGTCTGTGTGTCAGTAGTTATCAGACATGTCTGTGTGTGTCAGTAGTTATCAGACATGTCTGTGTGTCAGTAGTTATCAGACATGTCTGTGTGTCAGTAGTTATCAGACATGTCTGTGTGTGTCAGTAGTTATCAGACATGTCTGTGTGTGTCAGTAGTTATCAGACATGTCTGTGTGTGTCAGTAGTTATCAGACATGTCTGTGTGTCAGTAGTTATCAGACATGTCTGTGTGTGTCAGTAGTTATCAGACATGTCTGTGTGTGTCAGTAGTTATCAGACATGTCTGTGTGTGTCAGTAGTTATCAGACATGTCTGTGTGTCAGTAGTTATCAGACATGTCTGTGTGTCAGTAGTTATCGGACATGTCTGTGTGTGTCAGTAATTATCAGACATGTCTGTGTGTGTCAGTAGTTATCAGACATGTATGTGTGTCAGTAGTTATCGGCCATGTCTGTGTGTCGGTAGTTATCAGACATGTCTGTGTGTGTCAGTAGTTATCGGACATGTCTGTGTGTGTCAGTAGTTATCAGACATGTCTGTGTGTCAGTAGTTATCAGACATGTCTGTGTGTCAGTAGTTATCAGACATGTATGTGTGTCAGTAGTTATCAGACATGTCTGTGTGTGTCAGTAGTTATCAGACATGTATGTGTGTGTGTCAGTAGTTAACAGACATGTCTGTGTGTGTCAGTAGTTAACAGACATGTCTGTGTGTGTCGGTAGTTATCGGACATGTCTGTGTGTCAGTAGTTATCAGACATGTCTGTGTGTCAGTAGTTATCAGACATGTCTGTGTGTGTCAGTAGTTATCAGACATGTCTGTGTGTGTCAGTAGTTATCAGACATGTCTGTGTGTGTCAGTAGTTATCAGACATGTCTGTGTGTGTCAGTAGTTATCAGACATGTCTGTGTGTGTCAGTAGTTATCAGACATGTCTGTGTGTCAGTAGTTATCAGACATGTCTGTGTCAGTAGTTATCAGACATGTCTGTGTGTGTCAGTAGTTATCAGACATGTCTGTGTGTGTCAGTAGTTATCAGACATGTCTGTGTGTCAGTAGTTATCAGACATGTCTGTGTGTGTCAGTAGTTATCAGACATGTCTGTGTGTCAGTAGTTATCAGACATGTGTGTGTGTCAGTAGTTATCAGACATGTCTGTGGGTCAGTAGTTATCATACATGTCTGTGTGTGTCAGTAGTTATCAGACATGTCTGTGTGTCAGTAGTTATCAGACATGTCTGTGTGTGTGAGTAGTTATCAGACATGTCTGTGTGTCAGTAGTTATCAGACATGTCTGTGTGTGTCAGTAGTTATCAGACATGTCTGTGTGTGTGAGTAGTTATCAGACATGTCTGTGTGTGTCAGTAGTTATCAGACATGTCTGTGTGTCAGTAGTTATCAGACATGGCTGTGTGTGTCAGTAGTTATCAGACATGTCTGTGTGTCAGTAGTTATCAGACATGCCTGTGTGTCAGTAGTTATCAGACATGTCTGTGTGTCAGTAGTTATCAGACATGTCTGTGTATGTCAGTAGTTATCATATCAGTATTCATTTGTCAGAAGGTTAGCTGTCCTTATCTGCCAGCAAGGCCTAAATAGGCAGCAGTGTGTGTGTGTGTGTGTGTGTGTGTGTGTGTGTGTGTGTGTGTGTGTGTGTGTGTGTGTGTGTGCGTGTGTGTGTGTGTGTGTGAACTGGCATTACGCTGGTTGCTATTGGTTATGCTCATCGCTGGCTGCTCTGCTTGACAAAACACAATCAGGCTTTATTGTTTATTTGAGGGAGAGAGAGAGAGAGAGAGAGAGAGAGACAGAGAGAGAGAGACTGCATTTTTGTGTGCATTCCTGTGTGTGTGTGTGTGTGTGTGTGTGTGTGTGTTACTTCAATTAAAGTGTGATAGAACACCTCCAGCTACCCCCCTGATAAACGCCACATCAGCATGTTTATCGGCACTAAGTCAAGGTTGGAGACGCTGTAATATTCTGGTATAAAGCTTTATCCAGTCTGTTTACCCTTCATGGCAAGAAAATAATGGCCAAAGGAGCTATGAGCAAGTCAAATGTTTCAAAATTTAAAAACGCCAGTATTTCATGGGATGATCAATATGATGAAAATAATGCTGACTTTGGTTGGTTTACCCAGAAATACATTCAAGACTTCGATAGGCCTTGATTTATAGTTCATCTGCTGACGCTGTGGAGGAAAAATAATGCTCTGTCCAGAAGCTATGACTCAAAGCCTCCTTCCCATGATGTTCATAAACCCTATAGAAACAAATATATCCATTCCATTACAGTATATCTATAAAGTATATCGTATCGTATCATTACATCTGGAAAAAATGTCACATTTCAGTGATTTGGGAGGAACTCTACACGGATATCAAAGCCACATGGAAAGTAATAAATCAGTTGTTGCAAAGAGTAAAGCCTCAGACGGCTAAGAAAACCCTTGCTTGCCATGGAAATCCACTGGGTTTTCTTCCAGGACATTTTCCTGTTATCTCTTCTTTTAAGCTCGCTGGTATCCACGAATGTCTCGTCAAACAGGTGAAGCTGTCTTATCTTGCAGCCACATACATGTTTCCCTTGTCTAAAGCAGATGCTCCATGTTGTTTGAATAAACAGTATAGACCCATATCTATTTTGCCATGTTGTTCAGAAGTATTAGAAAAAATATGTACAAATTCTGTTTTCTGGATTCTGTTTCATCCAGATTCTAATTCAATTCTTTTATAAACACCAGTATGTTTTTTTTGGAAAATTCACTCCATTTATATGCGCCCCCTTCACCTGATTGACAAAGGTTGTCTCACTTGCACTTGAAAATTATGAATCTATATTAATAGATCACCAAATGATTCCCGAGCGCGGCACCGCTGCTGCTCACCGCTCCCCCAGGGGACGGGTCAAATGCGGAGGACAAATGTCACACACTCAGGTGTGCGACAGTCAGTGGGACTTTAATCTTTAACCTTTATTTGCCTAATGTCTCAAATGTGTATTCTCCAAATATGTTTGCAGATTAATCTAATTATTAATTATTAATTCTCTCTCATTCAAATTTCACTGGTTATGGATACCAATATTTAATTAAACTGCCTATGTTACATGGTTTACATGACACATTCAGATAAATTATCTCTGAATTTAATAAAAATCCAGTCCAGTCTAAATCCAGTCCAGAAAATCTGGAGTCCATTGAGATGCTCAGGTGTCAACTACACGATTCCTGGGAATTATCATTGATGAGAGTTTGACTTGAAGACAGAAAACTAGTATTAGCACGAAAATAAATACATATATCGGTATAATGGTAAGTCATCTTGTCACCACTAAATGCCTCCTAACTCTTTATTACAGTTAAATGTATCCCTATATTTCATACTGTAGTATAGTTTAATGTATCCCTATATGTCATACTGTAGTATAGTTTAATGTATCCCTATATTTCATACTGTAGTATAGTTTAATGTATCCCTATATTTCATACTGTAGTATAGTTTAATGTATCCCTATATTTCATACTGTAGTATAGTTTAATGTATCCCTATATTTCATACTGTAGTATAGTTTAATGTATCCCTATATTTCATACTTTAGTATAGTTTGAGCAAGTACGTTTCCCACTACTCTCCACAAACCGTTGATCCGTCAGAACGTTTTGTTCGGACTGAAACCCGATCAAAGTCATAGAACCGTTCTGCTCTCCTATTTGAAAAGCTGCAGATTCTTACTATTGATGCCATACATATTTTACATACATATTGTACTCATAATATATTTTCAAGTGATGGGAAGAATCCTGTACAGGTCAATACTTACTTTAAAACCAATTCTGAGGTCCACTCTTACTCAGCTCGTTAATCCATAGATCTTCATCCTCCTAAATCTCTCCCTGCCAGGGGTAATTTCAATCAGATTTGGGGGCAACAAATTATGGAATGGTTGGCAAATGGCAAAAACTGTTCCAATATAAAATGTTTTAAAGGATATTTAAGAGATTATTTAACTGCTGCTTTGTAACTACTTTTCACTACTTATAAGTAATATTGATGTATTCATGTCACGGTGAATCGATATATCACTTACAGACACATACACACACATACATGCACACACATGCACCCGCCCCATGATTCACTGGGGCGGAGGTAAAAAGGACTGGAGGTGAATGGGTGGCTGTATTTGGCCGGCTCTGTGGCGCCCCCCTCAGGTCACAGCCAGCAGGGGGCAGTGCGGTGCACTCTGGGCTCTCCCCCCCTCACACCCCAGTCCAAACCCTGTGTCTCTAGCGCCCTCACAAAGGTAGCTGGCTTCGTTCATTTTGTTTTCATGTTGTGTAATCCTAGTCCAAAAAATATCTGGAGGTGAATGGGAGGCTTTATTTGGCTGGCTCGCACATTCCAGTCCAAACCCCACGTCTCTAGCACCCACAGGGAGCTGGCTTCACTCTAAGTTTTGTTTTCATTTGTGGATCCAACCCGTGATTCGGATCTGCTCCAAAATGGAATGGGTTCTAAGTTGGCCCATGATACACCCCTCCACCAGGTTTCATAAAAATCGGTTTGATAGTTTTTGCGTAATCATAGTCCAAAAAATGAATGGAAGTGAATCGCCATTCCAGCTGTGTTTGGAAGGCCCGTGGACTCATCCAACGATCCGCTCCAAAATTGAATGCTATTACGATGCTACATCCTCCTACCGAGTTTCGGGAAAATCGGTCCAGTAGCCTAATCCTGCTAACAGACCAGCACACGCACACACACACACACACACACACAGACAAACATATACACGCACGCACAAATGCAACCAAAAACATTACCTCTTGCCCTGCGCTGTCGCTGGGGCGGAGGTAACAATTAGAACAGGGGAGTGTGTGTGTGTGTGTGTGTGTGTGTGTCTAGCAGCACAAACACACACAGTGCTAATAGTAGCCAGTGGAAGCAGCCAGTTAGTGTGTGTGTGTGTGTGTGTGTGTGTGTGTGTGTGTGTGTGTGTGTGTGTGTGTGTGTGTGGTGTGTGCGCTGGTGAGCTCGCTAGCAGGGTGCAGTGACGTGTCTGTGAGGGCTGCGCACCCACACCCTCACTTTAATCCTTACCTCTGCGCAAGCTTCCTTCTCCCCCCTCCCTCCCCTCAAGTCCTGTGGCGATGTGGAATGGCGCTAGGCACAGGCCAAAGATACGGCTGGGAGTGTCTAGCCAAACCATGCACACGGGCAGCAATGGAGCAGGGTTATAATAGTTTTGCTTTTTTCATTAGTTTTTATTTTTATATCGTTTTAACTTTTTGTGTTCAATTTCAGTTTAGTTTTAATTAGTTTTTAAAGCAGATTTGCTAGTTTAGTTTAGTTTTTATTAGTTTCAGTATTAGTTTTAGTTGTTTTTTTTCTGCGCTAGCCTCATGAGACTATCCTGATCTCGTGAGCTCATGTTGTTTCACTCGGTGCAAAACAAACCATCTGGCGAACGTCAGATTACCTCTGCGCAGGGGCACAGCTAAAGAAATAATGGAGGATAGATTTCATATCCACCCAAAATACTAGGCTTATGTATGGAATGAAAAAGACATTTTCTCTACAATTTTAGTTTATTTTAGTTAGTTTTGTAAACACACAATACAGTTTTAGTTAGTTATCGTTTTTTTGTAAAGCCTAGTTTTTATTTATATTTCAGTTAACACAATTTTTTTTTCACACCTAGTTTTCGTTCATTAGTTTTCGTTAACTATAATAACCCAGCAATGGAGGGATGGTCGTTGAGACTGTGGGCTGGAGCAGCGCGTCGCCTCGGCGGCTTCCACACTGCTCACCCCTGACTGGGGAGGGACCTGGAACAGCTGGTCCAAAAAGGGTCTGAGAGGGGAAGGAGAGAGAGGAGGAGAGAGAGGAGGAGAGGGGAAGGAGAGAGAGGAGGAGAGAAAGGAGGAGAGTGGAAGGAGAGAGAGGAGGAGAGAAAGGAGGAGAGGGGAAGGAGAGAGAGGAGGAGAGAGAGGAGGAGAGGGGAAGGAGAGAGAGGAGGAGAGAGAGAGGGAGAGGGGAAGGAGAGAGAGGAGGAGAGAGAGGAGGAGAGGGGAAGGAGAGAGAGGAGGAGAGAGAGGAGGAGAGGGGAAGGAGAGAGAAGGGAGGAGAGGGGAAGGAGAGAGAGGAGGAGAGAGAGGAGGAGAGAGAGGAGGAGAGGGGAAGGAGAGATAGGAGGAGAGGAAGGAGGAGAGGGGAAGGAGAGAGAGGAGGAGAGGGGAAGGAGAGAGGAGAGGGGAAGGAGGGAGAGGATGAGAGAAAGGAGGAGAGGGGAAGGAGAGAGAGGAGGAGAGAGGAGGAGAGAGAGGAGGAGAGGGGAAGGAGAGAGAGGAGGAGAGGAGGAACAGAGGCCTAGAGAGGAGTAGTGGAGGGCAGATTGAGAGTGGTAGTACTGGTACTATTGTGGAGAGGTGAAAAGGTCGATCACTTATCTCACTCCATGGCAGGACATGACGCCTGGCTCCCCCAGGACCTCCCCCACGACCTCTCCCTCCCTCTCTCTCTCTCCCCAGCTGCCCTGTGGCTCGCTGGGCTGGCAGAGGGGACCTGTCCCAGGAGGCTGTGGAGGAGCAGACTGAGGAACAGTCATGTTTGAACGAGTGCAAAGCCTCTGTTAGGCCTTCAGCTGTCACAGCCCAGGAGCTGGGAATCTTCCCCATCTTACCCTGTAGTCCTGTACTTACTGTTGCAATGACACGGAATAGGGATGATTCATATCTGATTCTAACTTTGAATACAAAAATAATATCTGATTCCTGTTGTGTATACAGTAAACATATCATGTGAGTTGTTCCATCTCGTGTTAGACAAACTTGGACCAACCTTAGGGCCAAATCCACCAAAGGATTGTGTGGCTTTTGTGGCGGCAAACCCCGTGAAAATGAGACAAAAAACTAGCATCCAATCCACAAAGCCCACGCAAAGGGGGCAAAGCCTTGCAAACTGCACCGATGAGCAAATAGCACCACGAATGCGCCAGGCTCATCTGAATGTATGCAAATTAGGTACTTCCATGCAAAATTGCCCCAAATAAGCCTTGCGTCTGATCCACAAAGACCATGAGCTAACTGCCACACGCGGTTAGGGAGCTGCAAATAGCGCTTTTGAAAAGCTGGTATTAACTGCAGCAGTCAGCGCGCACTCTCTCCTTCTGTCTCTCCTCAGAAGTTTGAATGATATTGAATTGATATTGGATGATATTAAGGGTGAAATATTTATAGAGGAGGATTTAAAAATAAGTTCTGCCAGCTGCGATGCACAGACACAATACAATATGATAATATGATCTTTTTTGATTATTGGTCAAGTGCAGTAGGCGTTCCCTTCGTAGGCTATCACGTTTCATGCAGCTCTCTCCCTCTCTCGCTGACTGAAACTTCACTAAGCCTGTCGTTTCCATTCTGTGGATTTTTACAGTAGGCCTAACGGTACAATAGGAAAAATAGAATTAGGGCCAAACGTTCTATTTACAGCCACGGAAAGCAAGCAAGGCTGAACCAAGTGATGTGTGTTTTATCCATCCTCTCCATAGCCTATAGTACCAGGGACAGCGCTCTATGCTACAGCCTAAAAGTAGGCTATGTCTCCAGCATGCCAAACCAGCAAAATATAAAGACAAGAAAAAGAAACCAGCTAAATTCTGTCTTACCTTTCCTCAGTAGTTGTAGCTTCCTTGTTGCTTGTTTGTTGAACTTCCTGAGTAAACGACCCTTCCAGTCTTTTTCCCAAAATCGTTTTGTAAGATCCATTTCAAACGCGTTTTTACAGCGTTTTAATCACATCCCATCTACAGTGTACTGAGAGGTTCAAATCTAATAAGAAATAGCCTACATCTCTTGACAGATCAGATAACAAGCTTCAAATATTGAATGGGGGAAAACTTCAAAGAAAGTGTCTCTGCCATCTCGATGATACCTATCTCTCACCAATATTTTTGTTGTGTTTGCTATTTTTCTATAACGTTAGTGTAACGTTACATTAAACTTACAGTAAACCGAGGGGGCTAAGCCTGACCAAGCCCCCTCATATTGCCGGGCCTGAAGCAGTTTGTATGCCAGGCGAGCGCACTAATGTGATCATGGCCAGTTGCAATCATGGGCACAAATTGCACACAGTTGGCAAATGTGTGGGCGTGTTTGCCCGGGCATGTCATTAGAGCAAAAATATTTTGTATCGTGCTAAACTGGAGCAGATTGCCGTTGCAATCGCTGTGCAAAACATCGCGCTATTAGTGGGAGCAATCCATTCTTTGTGGATTTGGGCCCTAGACTTGAGTATATAATGGAGGAGTCTTAATCAGGGCTCTTGTGTCAAACACCAGGACGTCACATACTTTAGACTGGAGCAGGTTTGATCAGCCCCCTCCAGCTCTCCACCCACCAGTGGGAAGAGACCAAACGCTTTACAGAACTCTGTAAAACATATACACCTAAACCATATACTGTGAATGAAATTCAAGTCTCACCAAAGTGTTTTGTTTTCCTACTTGACTGCTGTCCTAACTTTGTAGTTCGTTCTCATAGATCAGTCTGTTAAAACTACAAATTCTTCCTGTGTGACATCACTTCCCTGTCCTCTTCATCCTGAAACTATGTCACTTCCTTTTTCACTTTTCTACCTCGTCCTCAAGTGAACTCACTACGCCCGGATTCACTTCCTGTGCTAGAGTCCGACTGCAGAATCGTAACAGAATAAAACTATTGTCTTTGTTTAAAACCAGCTTGACCGACCACTCAGCGTGTTCTTTGAAATCTAAACTAAAGTAAGATTTTCATTTACAATACTGTACAACAAACCCAAAACCATTCTTATCATACAGTCCCTCTCATACACATCAAAATGATACTTAACATGGGCATGAAAACATTCAATGTTACATTCAAACACGGACGCTTCCGCTCATCGATGCACAGATGGGGCTTGGTATCCCATGCGGCGTGCGAGTGTGGCGCCGAGGAACAAACCGCAGACCACGTCATTCAGGACTGTCCGATATATCGGACACCCAATGGAATGCGTGGCCTGACGGATGTGGATGACGAAACGGTGACGTGCCTCCTGGAGGTGTGCCCGGATATATAGCCCGGGTGACCCCTCACTCAGGCTCGGGGTGGTAAAAGGATAGCCCCTCGGCCAATGGGATGTGACCTCCTGCTGGCTATGCTAGACAGTGTGAATCTGGAGTTCATCACTAGGGATCTAAAAGGCCTTAGTATAGTCCTGGAAGTGTTCAAACTGTGTGTGTGTGTGTGTGTGTGTGTGTGTGTGTGTGTGTGTGTGTGTGTGTGTGTGTGTGTGTGTGTGTGTCCTGGATAGTGTGCTCATGATCACAGTCAAACGGCTGGTATATCACTGCCTGAAGGCTGTTGTTTTGCAGGGGAGAGATGTCAGTGATGTGTGTGTGTTCTGGGCCTACATGTGTACTGTATGTGTGTGCATAGACTGTTCATGTGCCTGCAGGTGTGTGTGTGTGTGTGTGTGTGTGTGTGTGTGTGGGTGTGTATGGAGAGTGTTTCATCACCGTTGGCTACAACAGTTGCTTTCCTTGCTGCTCCCTCGAGAACTCCATTCACACCTGCGCACACACACACATACATGCATACACACACACACACACACACACACACACAAACACCCATGCATACAAACACACACACACACACACACAAACACCCATGTATACACACACACGCACACACACACACACACACACACACGCACACACACACAAACATGCACACACACACACACCTACACACACATGCATACTGTACACACATACACAAACAGGCACACACACACACTTATACACACACACCTCCCCCACTCATCTCACCTGCAGAAACCAAGTGATAGCTCGCTACCTACCGCCATCACACCTCCACAGACAGCTCCGTCCTCTGCAAGGTGACCCAGCTCTCTGAGCCCCAGACGGGGCTACTAGTCTGGGCCAGCTCTCCGGCCATCTGCCCCTAGAACAGGGGTGCCCACAATCTTTCGGCTTGTGAGCTACTTTTAAAATGACCAGCTCAACAAGTCCCCCCCCCCACCACCACCCATATCTTATCTTAAAAAGAGTCCCATTGTTGAAAACACTTTTTTTTGGTAATGTACCTAAATAACAACATTAAGGCTATTATTTTAAAATCAAAGAATACATTTATTAATCAGGCTACCAATGACTTTACACTGGAAGTACCAGGAACGTTAACTTTGTTGTATTTGTGCCTCCCACAGTCTTAACAGGTCACAGTCAGCTTGCTTGTCAGAGCTGTGTCTTCTTACTTAAACCTAAACGACTCACAGTGCAACCTTACAAATACCACACGCTCGTCTCTCGTGCCTTCTCATTGTTCTGCTCTCCTCCATCCCCTCCCCCCATCTCTCCTCTCTCCCCCTCCCCTCTCATCTTTCTCCCAAGCCCAACTACTTCAAAGCCTTGGCGGTATTTTTTTTTGCGCTTCCCAGAGGCAAAATTACCCCCATCCCCCCCATCGGCGTGGGTTTTAATCAGCGCTTAAATCGGCGCCCTCTGCGAGCCAGTCATCCCAGAACCCAGCTAAATGATTAATCAGGGAACGAGACAAGCAGATGGCGGGCTGAATTAATAGAACTGTCCTCATGGATAAAGAGAGAAGGAGGTTGAGAGAGGGAGAGAGAGAGAGAGAGAGAGAGAGAGAGAGAGAGAGGGAGAGAGAGGGAGAGAGAGAGAGAGAGAGAGAGAGAGGGAGAGAGAGAGAGAGAGAGAGAGAGAGAGGGGGAGAGAGAGAGAGAGAGAGAGAGAGAGAGGGAGAGAGAGAGAGAGAGAGAAGCCAAGGAAAAAAGAGAATTGTGTTGATGAGAGTTATTTCCCCTTGAAAGGATTTGAATATCATTAATGATATTGCAGGCATGCATGGCAGTAGCTACGGGCTGTACTGAATAACAGCCTCGGTTGGGAATGATCACGTCCATGGTTGAAATGGGAGACGAGCGAACGTTGAGCGTCGGGAATGGAGAGTGGCTCTTCAGACGCCCCCCGGAGTGGGCGAAGGGGAGATGTCCACTTCAGGGACGGCCTCCTTACGCGGGGCTTCTGGGAAACGATCAGGGGCGGTGCATGCGCTTGGCATACAAGGCAATTGGCTAGGGCGCCGAGGCACTAGGGGCGCGCGGACAATCCCGACACTTATAATTGTCCGCTAGCCCCGCTCAACAAGTCTCCCGACAGTCGGAATTGTCCGGTAGCACCCCCCAATAAAGTTGGCAGGCAGCGGAATCAGGCTGACTCCGCCCCTCCCGAGCCCCCATGGGACTATTAAGGATCTTAGCAAAATGAATCTTCTGCAATGCAAATGAATCTTTGAATCCCCTCCCATGTAAACAGACCAGGTGCCAGACCTCGTCTTTGTCCACTTAGTTGACGTGCCAAGAATGGCCTCGACACTCGCCAAGAAGCACACTTTGCACAGAGTCCGATGAAAGGAGGGCGGGTGTTCCTCCTCGCCAGCCCGAATCCCCCGCCCCGCGTCTGGGCCTGACCGTCTGATGTCCGTCCTTTGGAAGTGAGGGATAAGGGTCTCGGGAGATCTAACCTGGCCTCGTTATCGGAGGCTTGAAGGAGCAGCATCACGTTCACTGAGCCTGAGGATGCGCTGCGGTTCGCTCGTACATGTATGCTGACGATGTCATCGCATGTTACTTATATGAAACGTGCTGACCGTGTGCTTTGTTGTTGTTGTTGTTTTGTTTTTTTTGGTTTGATCCAGGGTCAAGTCATGTTCCGCAATGGCGAGAGGATGGGCACCATCAGATTCACCCAGTTTCAAGGTACGTTCATCATCGTTTCACTTCTTTAACTCTCCTTTTTCCAAAATATCTGAACACAATGTCATAACTGAATGACGTGCCAGACTTGACAAAACCAGAAAGCGGGTTTAGTG
>NW_028176356.1:50947-58447 GCF_949987555.1 Borostomias antarcticus
ATTGTTTCTAAAACCCAGAAGACCTAAACCTAACCTTAACAGCACATCAAGGATGAATTAGCTGAGTATTTATTTCCTGAGTTATTACCCCTGTGGCGAACATAAAAGTTATCTCAGGTGAACTATAACAGGGTTAATAATTTCACAATAAAAGCCCCATTCTGTCCAAAAGTCCCAAAATAGCTTGGAGGGGCTGGTTGCCAGGGTAATGTGGGCGGAGCCCGCCAGCTGTTTTAGCTAGAACAGAATGTTGCTTCATCCTCCCCATCTGTTACCGCGGAAACCTGAATTCGGAATTCCTGCTGCTCTGCTCACCAACACTGCTGTCTCGTCATATCACACCTCTCCCAGTTTGGGGGCCGCGCCTTTCTCCTCTGGCACAAGGGCCCGCAAGCATTCAGTTAGGAGTCTGGTTCCTCCCCTTTGTGTGTTGCGTTGACCCGGGATTCGAACCAGCAACCCTCTCACAGCTTCTCAGGGACCTGGCTGCGTCCCCAAATAGGTGATCGGAGTTAGTGCATCAAAATATTGAAAGACAACCCAGAGATGGAGGAAGCTGGAACGGAATATATATAAATGAACCTAGGATTTATTAATCAACTTAAATAATCTCACAAAAGAAAAAACTCTTAGTATGTCGCTTTAATATGTTTTCAGGCGAGAGGGTAACCATGTAGATTCCCGTTATGTGGTCAGTTTATCTTTTTGTCTTGTGTTATGGAGTTTGGGAAGCCAGGCTTGCTATTCTAGCTCCGCAGACCACAGACGCGCCGCGCTGTTTTGCCCGAGGTGCTTCCTTTCAGGCGGTTTTGAAGCATCCGCGCCTCTAGCGATGTGCCTCGGTGTGATGAGCCCCTCAGGCTGTACGGTGGCCCACTGGCCCAAACACACAGCCTTGGTAGCTGCCAACCGGCTCACATGGCGGTGACTCCTGGGTTCTCCTGGGTTTTCCTGGGTTCTCCTGGGTTCTCCTGGGTCCTCCTGGCCTCTACGCTCCAGGGCCTCGTCAAGGAGCAGCTGAGCACAGGTGTGCGTTCTCTCACTCAAACACTCCTGCTGAGTCTGAATTATAACACTTCACTCTGAGTATCTCCCCATGATCCCCAGACTGCGCTACCAACTGAATTGACCATGTGGAAATTCTGGAAAAATTGAAAACAAAAATGAAGTCTCCGAAGTAACTTCAGGCGAGGCACGGATGTCAACGCCGGGCTAATCAGCAGAGGCTAATCAGTCACACCCCGTATGACGCTAACCACCAGCTGACTGTCAGCTGTCATAGCATTGGTCCAGCTCGCTAGAGCGCATGTATTTAAGCTGTCAAAACATGTCATCGTTCGCTCTTGCCATTACTGCTGATCGCTCGTATCTGCGCGCTCGCTGCTTCCGCGTTCTCTGACCTGCGTCCGCTCTGACATTACTGCTGATCGCTCGTATCTGCGCGCTCGCCCCACCTCCTCCCCTGCTCCGCCTGTGTTCTGTCGATGTCGTCTCTGTTGTCGTCGTGCTCTCTGTTCCGGGGGTATTGCTACTTTCTTCTGGTATTCCACTATGCGTCGGCTAGTGGAAGCCGGGGAATTACACTAGCTTAGTCTCTGTGGCGCTCCGTGGTGATCGTGGGCCAAACATCTCCGAAGGGCCATCCAGCGGTCCCTCTGGTCACCATGGAGGCAGAGACACTAGGCTGTATCTCCTTCGGACTCCACGAAGCGCTGGCCCGTGGAGGCCAGGGACTTTAATGTACAGCAGTCCCCCTTTGGCTCTCTTTGACGGTCTAAGTGGGCTGAGTTACCTCCGAGCGTCTTCCCGATCGCGGCCCACTCGTCATAGAGGCAGGGGGCTAGATGCCGTTCCCTCTTCCGGCCCGGCACTCTGGGCCAAGCGGCCCAGAGGGGGGGACATCTAGATTGCCGCTTTCCACATGCGTGGAAGGCAGGGGGCCCCCAGAACAGATCACACCGCCAAAATTCATATGCGTAAAAATTCATACGCTGTATATATTGTTGCATGCTAATAAATGGGTCAATTTTGACTAAAGTGACCTCGACTGAAACGCCACGATGAACCTGCAGGTCTTGGGTGATTCATACATCTAGATCCCACTTTCATGCAATTAAGAGGATAATTAATTAATTAATTAATTAATTAGCAGGCGTAAAGTGTTTTTATTTTCCTAAGATGGGCTGAGGGTGGTGTTAGCATCCTGAAGTAGCCCCCAGGGGAATACCGCCCTAGTTGTTCACGCTCACGGTGGGGAAGAACTCCGAACAGAGCCGGAGCTAGTCTGGCGTTAGTAGTGTGCCTTCACCAGTGCGGCTGACGGTACAAAGACAAAGATTTCTTCACTAAGACTTTGTGTCAAGGACAACAATGTCGAGCAGTGCAGCGAGTTTGGTTACATAACGGTGATAACGCTGTGTGCGCGTGGGCGGGTGTGTGTGTGTGTGCGTGCGTACTGTACCTGCGCGGTAGTGTACGCTTTGCTTGTGCGCACCTGTGCGTGTGTGTGTGTGTGAGAGAGAGAGAGAGAGAGATAGAGAGTGTGTGAGTGTCTGTGTAGGAGGTAGAATAAAAGCAGAATCCCTTCACCACCCCCCCCCCACCCCCAGCCCCTAGCCTTCTCCTCCCCAGAGTGCACTGCGAGCAACGGTGTGTTTACGAGGGGGGGGGGGGGGTGATGTAGGTGGTTGTGTGTTTACGAGGGGGAGAGTGATGTAGGTGGTTGTGTGTTTACGAGGGGGAGAGTGATGTAGGTGGTTGTGTGTTTACGAGGGGGGGAGTGATGTAGGTGGTTGTGTGTTTACGAGGGGGAGAGTGATGTAGGTGGTTGTGTGTTTACGAGGGGGGGAGTGATGTAGGTGGTTGTGTGTTTACGTGGGGGGGGGGTGATGTAGGTGGTTGTGTGTGTACGAGGGGGGGGGGGTGATGTAGGTGGTTGTGTGTTTACGAGGGGGGGAGTGATGTAGGTAGTTGTGTGTTTACGAGGGGGAGAGTGATGTAGGTGGTTGTGTGTTTACGAGGGGGAGAGTGATGTAGGTGGTTGTGTGTGTACGGGGGGGGGGGTGATGTAGGTGGTTGTGTGTTTACGTGGGGGGGGTGATGTAGGTGGTTGTGTGTTTACGTGGGGGGGAGAGTGATGTAGGTGGTTGTGTGTTTACGAGGGGGGGGGGGTGATGTAGGTGGTTGTGTGTTTACGTGGGGGTGGGGGTGATGTAGGTGGTTGTGTGTGTACGAGGGGGGGGGGTGATGTAGGTGGTTGTGTGTTTACGAGGGGGGGAGAGTGATGTAGGTGGTTGTGTGTTTACGTGGGGGGGGGGTGATGTAGGTGGTTGTGTGTTTACGAGGGGGAGAGTGATGTAGGTGGTTGTGTGTTTACGAGGGGGAGAGTGATGTAGGTGGTCGTGTGTGTACGAGGGGGGGGGGTGATGTAGGTGGTTGTGTGTTTACGAGGGGGAGAGTGATGTAGGTGGTTGTGTGTTTACGAGGGGGAGAGTGATGTAGGTGGTTGTGTGTTTACGTGGGGGGGGGTGATGTAGGTGGTTGTGTGTTTACGAGGGGGAGAGTGATGTAGGTGGTTGTGTGTTTACGAGGGGGAGAGTGATGTAGGTGGTTGTGTGTGTACGGGAGGGGGGGTGATGTAGGTGGTTGTGTGTTTACGTGGGGGGGGTGATGTAGGTGGTTGTGTGTTTACGTGGGGGGGGTGATGTAGGTGGTTGTGTGTTTACGAGGGGGAGAGTGATGTAGGTGGTTGTGTGTTTACGAGGGGGGGGGGGAGTGATGTAGGTGGTTTGTGTGACAGGGTTAATACTGCTCCACTATTACACATGTGGGACCAATAGCTTATTTTAAGTCACCTCGAAAGGAACTGTCTCCGTGTGAACGATGCCCCAGAGAAGCAGGTTTTAGGTTATGAGCCTGGGAGATATTGCAATTGAAACTCATTTTACTACATCCTGTTAAAGTGCTCAAGTCAATGTACAGTATATTGCGCTACAAATGCCAAGGGACAAATGGATGTATTTATTTATACTTGTCACCAACATTTCCACCGCTGGAGAAATGTGGTCATACTGGTTAGGTTATAGGGATATGGTCATAGTGGTTAGGTTACAGAGATGTGGTTATAATGGTAAGGTTACAGAGATGTGGTCATACTGGTTAGGTTATAGAGATGTGGTCATAGTGGGTAGGTTATAGAGATGTGGTCATAGTGGTTAGATTATAGAGATGTGGTTATAGAGATGTGGTCATAGTGGTTATAGAGATGTAGTCATAGTGGTTAGATTATAGAGATGTGGTCATAGTGGTTATAGAGATGTGGTCATAGTGGTTAGATTATAGAGATGTGGTCATAGTGGTTATAGAGATGTGGTCATAGTGGTTAAAGAGATGTGGTCATAGTGGTTAGATTATAGAGATGTGGTCATAGTGGTTATAGAGATGTGGTCATAGTGGATATATAGATGTGGTCATAGTGGTTAGATTATAGAGATGTGGTCATAGTGGTTACAGAGATATGGTCATAGTGGTTATATTATAGAGATGTGGTCATAGTGGTTAGATTATAGAGATGTGGTCATAGTGGTTATAGAGATGTGGTCATAGTGGTTATAGAGATGTGGTCATAGTGGTTATAGAGATGTGGTCATAGTGGTTATAGAGATGTGGTCATAGTGGTTACAGAGATATGGTCATAGTGGTTATATTATAGAGATGTGGTCATAGTGGTTATATTATAGAGATGTGGTCATAGTGGTTAGATTACAGAGATGTGGTCATAGTGGTTATAGAGATGTGGTCATAGTGGTTACAGTAGGTGATAGAGATGTGGTCATAGTGGTTAGATTATAGAGATGTGGTCATAGTGGTTATAGAGATGTGGTCATAGTGGTTATAGAGATGTGGTCATAGTGGTTATAGAGATGTGGTCATAGTGGTTAGATTATAGAGATGTGGTCATAGTGGTTAGATTACAGAGATGTGGTCATAGTGGTTAGATTACAGAGATGTGGTCATAGTGGGTATAGAGATGTGGTCATAGTGGTTATAGAGATGTGGTCATAGTGGTTATAGAGATGTGGTCATAGTGGTTAGATTATAGAGATGTGGTCATAGTGGTTAGATTACAGAGATGTGGTCATAGTGGTTAGATTACAGAGATGTGGTCATAGTGGGTATAGAGATGTGGTCATAGTGGTTATAGAGATGTGGTCATAGTGGTTATAGAGATGTGGTCATAGTGGTTAGATTATAGAGATGTGGTCATAGTGGTTATAGAGATGTGGTCATAGTGGTTATAGAGATGTGGTCATAGTGGTTAGATTACAGAGATGTGGTCATAGTGGGTAGGTTATAGAGATGTGGTCATAGTGGTTATAGAGATGTGGTCATAGTGGTTAGATTACAGAGATGTGGTCATAGTGGTTATAGAGATGTGGTCATAGTGGTTATAGAGATGTGGTCATAGTGGTTAGATTACAGAGATGTGGTCATAGTGGGTAGGTTATAGAGATGTGGTCATAGTGGTTATAGAGATGTGGTCATAGTGGTTAGATTACAGAGATGTGGTCATAGTGGTTATAGAGATGTGGTCATAGTGGTTAGATTATAGAGATGTGGTCATAGTGGTTAGATTACAGAGATGTGGTCATAGTGGTTATAGAGATGTGGTCATAGTGGTTACAGTAGGTGATAGAGATGTGGTCATAGTGGTTAGATTATAGAGATGTGGTCATAGTGGTTATAGAGATGTGGTCATAGTGGTTATAGAGATGTGGTCATAGTGGTTAGATTACAGAGATGTGGTCATAGTGGGTAGGTTATAGAGATGTGGTCATAGTGGTTATAGAGATGTGGTCATAGTGGTTATAGAGATGTGGTCATAGTGGTTAGGTTATAGAGATGTGGTCATAGTGTTAACAGAGATGTGGTCATACTGGTTAGGTTATAGAGATGTGGTCATAGTGGGTAGGTTATAGAGATGTGGTCATAGTGGTTAGGTTATAGAGATGTGGTCATAGTGGTTAGATTATAGAGATGTGGTTATAGAGATGTGGTCATAGTGGTTATAGAGATGTAGTCATAGTGGTTAGATTATAGAGATGTGGTCATAGTGGTTATAGAGATGTGGTCATAGTGGTTAGATTATAGAGATGTGGTCATAGTGGTTATAGAGATGTGGTCATATTGGTTATAGAGATGTGGTCATAGTGGTTAGATTATAGAGATGTGGTCATAGTGGTTATAGAGATGTGGTCATAGTGGTTATAGAGATGTGGTCATAGTGGTAAGTTTATAGAGATGTGGTCATAGTGGTTATAGAGATGTGGTCATAGTGGTTATATAGATGTGGTCATAGTGGTTAGATTATAGAGATGTGGTCATAGTGGTTATAGAGATGTGGTCATAGTGGTTATAGAGATGTGGTCATAGTGGTTATATTATAGAGATGTGGTCATAGTGGTTAGATTATAGAGATGTGGTCATAGTGGTTAGATTATAGAGATGTGGTCATAGTGGTTAGATTACAGAGATGTGGTCATAGTGGTTATAGAGATGTGGTCATAGTGGTTACAGTAGGTTATAGAGATGTGGTCATAGTGGTTAGATTACAGAGATGTGGTCATAGTGGTTATAGAGATGTGGTCATAGTGGTTATAGAGATGTGGTCATAGTGGTTAGATTACAGAGATGTGGTCATAGTGGGTAGGTTATAGAGATGTGGTCATAGTGGTTATAGAGATGTGGTCATAGTGGTTAGATTACAGAGATGTGGTCATAGTGGTTATAGAGATGTGGTCATAGTGGTTAGATTATAGAGATGTGGTCATAGTGGTTAGATTACAGAGATGTGGTCATAGTGGTTATAGAGATGTGGTCATAGTGGTTACAGTAGGTGATAGAGATGTGGTCATAGTGGTTAGATTATAGAGATGTGGTCATAGTGGTTATAGAGATGTGGTCATAGTGGTTATAGAGATGTGGTCATAGTGGTTAGATTACAGAGATGTGGTCATAGTGGGTAGGTTATAGAGATGTGGTCATAGTGGTTATAGAGATGTGGTCATAGTGGTTATAGAGATGTGGTCATAGTGGTTAGGTTATAGAGATGTGGTCATAGTGTTAACAGAGATGTGGTCATACTGGTTAGGTTATAGAGATGTGGTCATAGTGGGTAGGTTATAGAGATGTGGTCATAGTGGTTAGGTTATAGAGATGTGGTCATAGTGGTTAGATTATAGAGATGTGGTTATAGAGATGTGGTCATAGTGGTTATAGAGATGTAGTCATAGTGGTTAGATTATAGAGATGTGGTCATAGTGGTTATAGAGATGTGGTCATAGTGGTTAGATTATAGAGATGTGGTCATAGTGGTTATAGAGATGTGGTCATATTGGTTATAGAGATGTGGTCATAGTGGTTAGATTATAGAGATGTGGTCATAGTGGTTATAGAGATGTGGTCATAGTGGTTATAGAGATGTGGTCATAGTGGTAAGTT
>NW_028176356.1:63447-68447 GCF_949987555.1 Borostomias antarcticus
AGACGAACAAAGGAAAAATTGTCATTTTATGTTATGCAAGTTGCAGCACGATGATCTGGCATACTTTTGGGGGAGTGTATAACATTGCCCCACCGGTACGATCTAGGCATCTAAACGGCTTTTCAGGATTCCAAATGTGCACTCAATCACACCGCGCGTCCTGATGTGAGCCCAGTTGTACGCCGCCTCTCCAACGTTGGAAGGATTACGCACGGGAGTCATCATCCATGGCTGAAGATGATACCTGCCGTCACCTATGATACAAAAGCAAAATATTTTCAAGACCATTCAAATAAAAAAATATTGTGTAGGCTATGTTTTTATTTATTTATACCTAGGCCTATATCGGCCCCCAGCCGTTCAATGAACAGCTATAGGGAATGCGCAGTTTTGCGTATAGACTATTATACGCACAGTTTTGTGCTATGTAGGCTATTATAAGTATTATTCATTGGGGGAGCTTGGACTCGCTGGGGACGGGTGGAGAGACGCATAGTCAACTGAGCCTCCCCAGACGCGACTTCATCCTCCAGTTGGCTGAAGAGCTGCGCGCTCTGGTGTCCAAACAGCTACCGCGGTGGTTCTAGTGTTAAATCAAAAAGTGACCTTCTTCTAAATATTCTCTCACGAACAACACGCCTGGCGTTGCGATGCCTTCGCCTCGCAACAATCACTGCTGCCATGATCAGCGGACAGGCTGACCGCGACACACCCCTTGCGCTTAAATACCACCACGTTTCTGAAAACGGTATTAATTTCACTTTAACTGCGTGAGGCAATTTGCGCCGATCTTTGTGAATTGGGCGGGTTTTGCAATAATGTTCATTTGCATAGAAAGGGGAACATTCTCCGCCCATATTACCTAATTTAAATATGAGCTAATAACACCGGCGCAGAGAAACGCAATGACGAACGCAACGCAGTTAACACCGTATTTCACCCTTTGCGAGGGCTTTGTGAATAGCAAACATAATTTTTGACTTTTTTGCACAGGCTTTGCGTCAGGAAAAGCTGTGCAATCCTTTAGTGAATTTGCCCCTCAATTTCAAAGACAAGAAACTCACCGAGGTGTTAGTTGGCGTTCTGACAGAATTTGTCATAAAGTAAGATTCTAGTTAATCTGGAAAGCCTTTTTAAAATATTTAGCATAGAACTATTTAGTCGCAGCACATATGTGTGTAAACTTCCGCTTGAACTGATTCTGATCTCGCGCAATGCCTTGAAGCAGTTCCGCTTCCTGAATCCCCTCTGTGGATTGATCAACGGTCGCTTCAATACAAGTCAATGGATTTCAGAAAATGATCAATAAAACCCCACAGGATTCATACTTTGCGACGAATTTGATGTCAGAACACCAACGGACACCAATTACCCCCTCGGTGAGCTTCTTGTCTTTGAAATCAAGAGTTTAACATGTTTTTGAAAGACTTTTCACAGCAATTATCAGACTTTCTCAAAAGTGCTAGTTTTGTCAACTTTTTGATCTGAACCATTGTATATGATCATAAGTAACCTTAAAACAGGGCTAAACATGCATTTTCCCTTTACTACTCCTTTAAATGGGGTTTAAGTGGTGGAATGCACCTTTAAATGGGGTTGAAGCAGCTAATGAGACCGTGAAGGACGGAGGCCGGAGAACGTTGGTGGGATGGTGAACGTTGGTGGGAGGGTGAACGTTGGTGGGATGGTGAACGTTGGTGGGAGGGTGAACGTTGGTGGGAGGGTGAACGTTGGTGGGAGGGTGAACGTTGGTGAGATGGTGAACGTTGGTGGGAGGGTGAATGCTGGTGAGATGGTGAACGTTGGTGAGATGGTGAACGTTGGTGAGATGGTGAACGTTGGTGGGAGGGTGAACGTTGGTGGGAGGGTGAACGTTGGTGGGAGGGTGAACGTTGGTGAGATGGTGAACGTTGGTGGGAGGGTGAATGCTGGTGAGATGGTGAACGTTGGTGAGACGGTGAACGTTGGTGAGATGGTGAACGTTGGTGGGAGGGTGAACGTTGGTGAGATGGTGAACGTTGGTGGGATGGTGAACGTTGGTGGGAGGGTGAACGTTGGTGAGATGGTGAACGTTGGTGGGAGGGTGAACGTTGGTGAGATGGTGAACGTTGGTGGGATGGTGAACGTTGGTGGGAGGGTGAACGTTGGTGGGATGGTGAACGTTGGTGGGAGGGTGAACGTTGGTGAGATGGTGAACGTTGGTGGGAGGGTGAACGTTGGTGGGAGGGTGAACGTTGGTGAGATGGTGAACGTTGGTGGGATGGTGAACGTTGGTGGGAGGGTGAACGTTGGTGGGATGGTGAACGTTGGTGGGAGGGTGAACGTTGGTGAGATGGTGAACGTTGGTGGGAGGGTGAACGTTGGTGGGAGGGTGAACGTTGGTGGGAGGGTGAACGTTGGTGAGATGGTGAACGTTGGTGGGAGGGTGAATGCTGGTGAGATGGTGAACGTTGGTGAGATGGTGAACGTTGGTGAGATGGTGAACGTTGGTGGGAGGGTGAACGTTGGTGGGAGGGTGAACGTTGGTGGGAGGGTGAACGTTGGTGAGATGGTGAACGTTGGTGGGAGGGTGAATGCTGGTGAGATGGTGAACGTTGGTGAGATGGTGAACGTTGGTGAGATGGTGAACGTTGGTGGGAGGGTGAACGTTGGTGAGATGGTGAACGTTGGTGAGATGGTGAACGTTGGTGGGAGGGTGAACGTTGGTGGGATGGTGAATGCTGGTGGGGTGGTGAACGTTGGTGGGAGGGTGAACGTTGGTGGGATGTTGGTGGGAGGGTGAACGTTGGTGGGATGGTGAATGCTGGTGGGATGGTGAATGCTGGTGGGAGGGTGAACGTTGGTGGGAGGGTGAACGTTGGTGGGAGGGTGAACGTTGGTGGGGTGGTGAACTTGGTGGGAGGGTGAACGTTGGTGAGGTGGTGAACGTTGGTGGGAGGGTGAACGTTGGTGGGAGGGTGAACGTTGGTGGGATGGTGAATGCTGGTGGGGTGGTGAACGTT
The DNA here is from genome assembly GCF_949987555.1 of Borostomias antarcticus. Classification (NCBI taxonomy): domain Eukaryota; kingdom Metazoa; phylum Chordata; class Actinopteri; order Stomiiformes; family Stomiidae; genus Borostomias; species Borostomias antarcticus. The sequence continues at coordinate 66,450 of NW_028176356.1, forward strand.
GGTGGGAGGGTGAACGTTGGTGGGATGGTGAACGTTGGTGGGAGGGTGAACGTTGGTGAACGTTGGTGGGAGGGTGAACGTTGGTGGGATGGTGAACGTTGGTGGGAGGGTGAACGTTGGTGGGAGGGTGAACGTTGGTGAGAGGGTGAACGTTGGTGGGGGGGTGAACGTTGGTGGGAGGGTGAACGTTGGTGGAATGGTGAACGTTGGTGGGAGGGTGAACGTTGGTGGGATGGTGAACGTTGGTGGGAGGGTGAACGTTGGTGGGATGGTGAACGTTGGTGGGAGGGTGAACGTTGGTGGGAGGGTGAACGTTGGTGAGATGGTGAACGTTGGTGGGAGGGTGAACGTTGGTGAGATGGTGAACGTTGGTGAGATGGTGAACGTTGGTGGGAGGGTGAACGTTGGTGGGAGGGTGAACGTTGGTGAGATGGTGAACGTTGGTGGGAGGGTGAACGTTGGTGGGAGGGTGAACGTTGGTGGGATGGTGAACGTTGGTGGGAGGGTGAACGTTGGTGGGAGGGTGAACGTTTGTGGGATGGTGAATGCTGGTGGGGTGGTGAACGTTGGTGGGAGGGTGAACGTTGGTGGGATGTTGGTGGGAGGGTGAACGTTGGTGGGATGGTGAATGCTGGTGGGGTGGTGAACGTTGGTGAGATGGTGAATGCTGGTGGGATGGTGAATGCTGGTGGGGTGGTGAACGTTGGTGGGGTGGTGAACGTTGGTGGGAGGGTGAACGTTGGTGGGAGGGTGAACGTTGGTGGGAGGGTGAACGTTGGTGGGGTGGTGAACGTTGGTGGGAGGGTGAACGTTGGTGGGAGGGTGAACGTTGGTGGGAGGGTGAACGTTGGTGAGATGGTGAACTTGGTGGGAGGGTGAACGTTGGTGAACGTTGGTGGGAGGGTGAACGTTGGTGGGATGGTGAACGTTGGTGGGAGGGTGAACGCTGGTGGGAGGGTGAACGTTGGTGGGAGGGTGAACGTTGGTGGGAGGGTGAACGTTGGTGGGGTGGTGAACGTTGGTGAGATGGTGAACGTTGGTGGGGTGGTGAACGTTGGTGAGAGGGTGAACGTTGGTGGGAGGGTGAACGTTGGTGGGAGGGTGAACGTTGGTGAGATGGTGAACGTTGGTGGGGTGGTGAACGTTGGTGGGAGGGTGAACGTTGGTGGGGTGGTGAACGTTGGTGGAATGGTGAACGTTGGTGAGAGGGTGAACGTTGGTGGGAGGGTGAACGCTGGTGGGAGGGTGAACGTTGGTGGGAGGGGGGGCACGAACAAGAAGGAAGAAAAGGGAGGAGGACAGGAGAAGAAGGAAGGAGGGAAGGAGAGAAGGAGACATGAGGTAGCTTGTAGACAAACATACTCCTGGAGCTTGCTCGATCGCCTTGTTGAGAGGGGTCAGGGAATACATTTTACAGCTCACTTATCTGGCCCCCGGGTGATTACTGTTTTTTTGCTTCCCTCTGGAATATGTAGAGGTGGGTCGTATGCCCTCCTCCCTTGTTCTCTGTAAAGCGCATTGTGTTGCCTCTGGGTAAGAAATGCGCTATACAAATAAAGCTTTGATTTGATTGATTCATTGATGAGGGAAGGAGAGAAGGGGGAAGGAGAGAAGAGGGTAGGAGAGAAGGGAAAGAGAAAACAAGGTAGAAGAAGATTCAGACGGTTGGGAATAGGTTGGCAGAGGGAGGGTTCTCTAGATGGGTTCGGGGGAAGGTTGCAGTGGAAATGTCGTCACCGAAGCCCAAAACAAGCCTTCGTCCATCCCTCTCGTAAGCCCTGACTGTCCACCCTCCCCTCCAGACTGATCAAGATGTCCAGCCCCTACATGAACAACCTCATCATCCTGGGAGGCATGCTGTCCTACGCCTCCATCTTCCTCTTCGGACTGGACGGGTCCCTCGTCAGCGACAAGGAGTTTGAGACACTTTGCACGGTGAGCAGAACAGAGCGGTCGGGGGGGGGGCTTTGAAACCCGTTGAACTTCCTGTGTTATTAT
>NW_028176356.1:73447-76739 GCF_949987555.1 Borostomias antarcticus
CTGTCTCTCTAGGTCTCTGTCTCTCTATCTCTCTGTCTCTCTGTCTCTCTGTGTCTCTGTCTCTCTGTCCCTCTGTGTCTCTGTCTCTCTGTGTCTCTGTCTCTCTATCTCTCTGTCTCTCTGTCTCTCTGTCTCTCTGTGTCTCTGTCTCTCTGCCTCTCTGGCTCTCTGTCTCTCTGGCCCTCTGCCTCTCTGTCTCTCTCTGTCCCTCTGTCTCTCTGTCTCTCTGTCTCTCTTGCCCTCTGTCTCTCTGGCTCTCTGTCTCTCTGTCTCTCTGTCTCTCTGTCTCCCTGTCTCTCTGTCTCTCTGTCTCTCTTGCCCTCTGTCTCTCTGGCTCTCTGTCTCTCTGTCTCTCTGTCTCCCTGTCTCTCTGTCTCTCTGTCTCTCTGGCCCTCTGTCTCTCTGTCTCTCTGGCTCTCTGCCTCTCAGGCAGCACGGCGGCGGCCATACTGTATATAAAGTACCGTTGGAAACAGCGGCACTGTTAGACATAATGACCACGAACGTGACAGGAGACTATAATGTTGATGGGATGGGATCGTTAGATCCCTCGTTCATTCATCCACCCATAGGCTACTATTTCTGAAATGTGCCCACGCTCATTCATTCATTAGAAGCCATTTGATTTCATAGCAAAGACAACCTTGAGCCCGGCGCTCTTCGTTTTTTCAGAACCCTTTCAGGACGACCGTGTCCGTAATCGTAGGGTTTTGTAGGGGGCGTTTGTAGACCTGTGTAAGTCCCTCCCCCTTGTTCTTGGTCCATCCGGCCCCGATGCCACCGAGGGACCACCCCCCCTCTCGCCAGCGTGTGTCCGACCTCGGAGACATCAAACGACCCCAACATCAAAAACGCCGACGTGTCTGATCGACGGAGGGAGAGCGCGCTCGCGTCCACGCCATTTCTCCCCGCGCGGCGCCCGTTTGCATCAGCCTGACCTTTCCTTTGACGGGCGGGTCAAGCGGCGTTCTAAACGGGGATCAGACACGAGGGATGATCCTTTCATCCCTCTGAAGTTCACCCTACAAAAGAGGGGGCGCGGCCTTTGGCGAGCGGCGCTCGTTGGCGACGGACCCCCCTCGGCGGGCGGGGTCGACGGCGGCCGGGTCGCGGCGCCGGAGCGACGCCGTCTGGCTCGCTGGTTTTCCTGCGGTCGGGCCGAGAGACGACGCTTCTAACAGCCGCTCTCTGAGAGCTGACGCGCGCTAACTAGGGGCGCGTAAAGTACAGTAGCTGAGCGCTTGCATCGTAATGCTCAATGTGAGCGCTGAGCGATTTTCAAAACCATTAACGTTCTGCTCCAACTGAGCGCTGAGTTGCTAGGAGACGAGAACTTTTCACCTGTTGTCAATCATGTGTAACGAGCCTCCTTTCGGCATCCGACCTCGTTGTTTTTGTCTCAGGTGATGATGATGATGATGATGATGATGACTATAACGTGGTTTGTCTCAGACCGATCGTAGTTCAAAACTGCTCACTTGTGCTCTGAGCAGATCAGTCTGAGCGTAACCGAGCAACGCGTTAAGTGGATTCTTCTCACCGAGCGCAACCGAGCTGCTAAGCTACTTAACGCGCCCTACGTGTACGTCTCACGCTCGCACGGTTTAGATCTCCCAGATATCTCTGTGTGCCCACCGTCTCCTTCATCCTCACCCCCGTCTCTCTTACCCCTCTCTCACCCCCGTCTCTCTCTCCTCCTCCCCCCAGATCATCAAGGACCAGAAGCTGCTGATCATCGTGGGGGGCATGCTGCTCATCGACCTGTGCATCCTCATCTGCTGGCAGATCGTGGACCCGCTCAAGAGGACAGTGGAGGAGTACAGTCTGGAGGTCAGTGTTTTACCAGCAGCTAGACCGGGCCGCCTGACCCGACCGCTCCAGGGGATATATCGGTCCGAACGTACAGGCTTAGTTAGCCGGGCCGCCGGTCGTCCTCGTCCTCGTGACTCTCAGTCCTGACAGAGGTTTTGTGTGTTTGTGACGAAGTCCCGGTGACACGGTTTCTCCGCTCGCGGCACGGCGGGGGGTTTTTTTTGGAAAGCGAGGAGCCAAGATGTCCGCCGAGGGCGGTGGAGGCGGTGTTTTGTTGTTGTTGTTGTTATTTTTGGGTCAGGACATGAGCGGCCACCCACCTCCTGCGTCCCTCCTCGCGCCCGCGGGAGAGTTGGCACGGCCTGTTGGAAAGAGCGGCGCCTGGCGTCGCTCTGCACCCGCTGCTGGGTTAGGGGGAGGCGTCTCCAGCTTGTCAAGGGCTGGCCGCGATTGGTTGAGAACAATGTAGCCCTAAGATGATTGGTTGAGGAGTGCCTAGGCCTTGCCAGGATTGGCTACTGAGGTCTTTGACTGGCTATAAGAGACTGGGACTGATAAATGTTGCTTGCCTAACGTTTCTTTCTTCATTGAGTCGATGTGTTTCTTTGTCTGTAACAATGTGACAACGTTTGGTGGGTCATGCAATTGGATTGAAACACAAAGTGCAAGATTTTCCGAATTTTCTAGAATGTCTCCATGTTCATTCGGTAAGAATAAGCCACACTGAGGAAATTAAATGATTTCTGAAAGTACACAAACTAATCCAACAGTGCCAACAAACCCCTATTAATGGTCTGAACCAGATTTTAAAGTGCGGTCCTTTGAAGGCGGCCCACACAGCTAAGTTGATATCTTAATGAGGCTCCCTTTCAAGTCCTCCAGACTGTAGGCCGCAGAACTCTCATGCCACCCGCCAGGGTTTCCAATTGGCCGCCTATACCTCAAAACTGGCAACGCCATTGGACGTGGAGGGGTGGGCCAGTGACCTCGTCCAATCAGCAGAGGCACTGGTGGGCTTGGATGAAAGCCTGGTTGCCTAACTGGCCATTTTTTTCCCGAGGAGGCTTTGATATCCTGCGTGAGGTCTTAACCCAGCGTGAGTGTTTATTTTTGTTTAGTTGTTGTTGCTTTTGCTCCTGGGGGGAGAAATGATGAAAAGATGGATGGAGGGAGGGATGGATGGATGGAGGGAGGGAGAGAGAGAGGTAAGGGACGGCTGACTCTCTCCCAGTGTTGAGCAGAGATGCAGTCTGTCTTTTGAGAATTCCTTACAGAGCATTTCCTCGCTTGTCCGTTCGGCATACTTCATACATAGGTTCATACTTCATACATAGGTTCATACTTCATACATAGGTTCACACTCATACTTCATACATAGGTTCACACTCATACTTCATACATAAGTTCATACTTCATACATAGGTTCATACTTCATACATAGGTTCACACTCATACTTCATACATAGGTTCATACTTCATA
>NW_028176355.1:10000-45000 GCF_949987555.1 Borostomias antarcticus
CTGACGTGATGCCATTTCCTGTCCGAGCGCAGATGTTATCACACAATAGTAGCACACATAGTGTCGGCACCGAGCCCGAGATGGACTTTGTTACTTTAACAAGAAACGAGGTGGCTTTTAATGAAAGTACGAAAGTTCCTCAACTCCAGACTACAGACTTAATTCCCCGGAAGGCAGTTAAGAGTCAAATTTATTATGCTCGTTTATATTGCAACGCATGTCCCAGAGAAATCGGGGGAATTATAAAGCGGGGGTCTCTACCTCTCTCCTCTCTGAGTATGCATAAATGTTGAGCAGAATGCAGCCAGTGTTTAACATGTCTCCTGGCGCTCTGGGGACACCAGGGAGACGGGGGGGGGGGACGGGGGGGGCTCTGTGGTACGGTCTGTTTTCTACCGCAACCCCCCCTCACACACACACACACACAATACACTCGCTAACCGCTAACCGTTACAGTCAAGCACACAATAACACTGAGATGGACGTGCAGTTATTGTGAATGTGGACTAATACGTCGTGTTGGTCGCCCACATAGTAAGTTGGGAGAGAATCGGTCCGTCTGTCTGTAGGTGTGTCTGTCTGTCTCTGTGTGTTTGTCTGTCTGTCACTGGGTGGGTGGGTGTGTGTGTTGGCCGAAGACAGCATCTGTTTGGTGCGTGTGTGTGTGTGCGTGCATGTGTGTGTGTGTGTGGGCCTTGAACCCTTGGGTGTACTGTGTCTACGTCTCGCTCCACAGAGACAGGAGCTGCAGTCTGCTGTAGTCAGTCTAGAGAGACAAGCTGCAGTCTGCTGTAGTCAGTCTAGAGAGACAAGCTGCAGTCTGCTGTAGTCAGTCTAGAGAGACAAGCTGCAGTCTGCTGTAGTCAGTCTAGAGAGACAAGCTGTAGTCTGCTGTAGTCAGTCTAGAGAGACAAGCTGGAGTCTGCTATAGTCAGTCTAGAGAGACAAGCTGCAGTCTGCTGTAGTCAGTCTAGAGAGACAAGCTGGAGTCTGCTGTAGTCAGTCTAGAGAGACAAGCTGGAGTCTGCTATAGTCAGTCTAGAGAGACAAGCTGCAGTCTGCTATAGTCAGTCTAGAGCGACAAGCTGCAGTCTGCTATAGTCAGTCTAGAGAGACAAGCTGCAGTCTGCTATAGTCAGTCTAGAGAGACAAGCTGCAGTCTGCTATAGTCAGTCTAGAGAGACAAGCTGCAGTCTGCTATAGTCAGTCTAGAGAGACAAGCTGCAGTCTGCTGTAGTCAGTCTAGAGAGACAAGCTGGAGTCTGCTGTAGTCAGTCTAGAGAGACAAGCTGCAGTCTGCTGTAGTCAGTCTAGAGAGACAAGCTGCAGTCTGCTGTAGTCAGTCTAGAGAGACAAGCTGCAGTCTGCTGTAGTCAGTCGAGAGAAACAAGCTGCAGTCTGCTGTAGTCAGTCTAGAGAGACAAGCTGCAGTCTGCTGTAGTCAGACTAGAGACAAGCTGCAGTCTGCTGTAGCCAGTCTAGAGAGACAAGCTGCAGTCTGCTGTAGTCAGACTAGAGACAAGCTGCAGTCTGCTGTAGTCAGACTAGAGACAAGCTGCAGTCTGCTGTAGTCAGTCTAGAGAGACAAGCTTTCCTCCTCGCTGTGGAGCCTCTCTCCCGATCAGGCCGAGTTCCCTGGTCACCCCGAACCACCCCACCGCCTCCACCTCACACACACACACACACACACACACACACACACACACACACACACACACACAGACAGACACAGGCACACACACACACACACACACACACAAACACACACTCACATACACACACACACACACACACACAGGCACAATCACATACACACACACAGACACAGACACACTCACATACACACACACTCACATACATACACACACACACAGACACAGACACAGCGGGGAGGTTTCATAACTAACAATTTCGACCTCAATGTTTCTAGTGTGAGCTACATTCTGTCATGAACTGTAGGTACACTGAATTCCCTCACTAGAAAAATGACGAGTTGCTTATAAAATAAACTTGTAATTATAGCTTACAGTATATGGTATCATTATGGTGAAATGGGAGTCGGAGTGGTATTGCTATTGTGCTTTCTACAAATAGTTTAAACTATTCAGGTATCCAAACCACACATACTAGTAATAGCACTGTTGTTCTGCAGTGCTTCCCTCCTGTAAGTAGCCTGTATTTCTATGAAACGACCCCAGAACAAACCCTTTTTTTTTTTCTTCTTTCCTTTCTGCCACAATGCAAGGCCAGATGGACGTGACAGCCAAGAAAATCCACGGAGGCCTGACTGAACCCGGCAGGGCTCCGACGACCGCGGCTCGCGCCAAATGGCCGAACGTCGAGGCGTGGTGGCGTCCGCAGGGCTCCTCTGATCGGACCCCCCCCCCCTCCCTTCCTCCCTCCCTCCCTCCCTCTCTCCCGTAAACACCCCTATTCATCAGAAGCACGCCGGGAGGCCAACAGGCCCCTCTGTTGTTTCTACCTCAGAAGAAGGAGAAGAAGAAAGCAGCTTCAAGCTGGAATCCCGCCGGAGGTCTCCTCAACAGCCCTGCCCCGCCCACGAGGAACACAGGGGGGCAGAACATGGGGAAGGGGGGGGCTTTCTTTTCGAGGGGGCGAAAGCACATTCTGTTGACTTTGGATTCTCACTTTGTTTCTCTTCATCGCAGGAGCGAAGGGGTCGACTGATTTTTATGGGCCGTACGACTGACGTTTTGATTTCGGCCCTCTTTAAACTTTGATGTCAACCCCTGCAATTTTCCAGAGAAGGCCGTGTGACGCGTCAGGGTGGTATGTGTAATATTTACTGTACTCCTCCTCGCCGTACTTTCTCCTGTCTGCATGGGGAGACAGCAGGAGTGTGAAGCAGATTAGAGGGGAATTGGACATCATATCGGGACGTGTCTTGTCCTGAGCCTCCCTCCACAGTTACTCAGATATGTCCCGCTGGGGTTGCCAGGTTGGAGTTAAAAGGACGTGCAATTACCCTCCGGGGAATTAATTTGTGTAATAAACCTTAAAGACAACATCTCGCAATAATACAATGGAATAAAGTACACACACACCCTCACACACGTATACGCACACACACACGCACACAGTCATACACACGCACGCACGCACACACACACACACACACACACACACACACACACACACACACACACACGCACACACACACACACCCCATCCCGTCCTCCACTCCCTGTGACCTCCCCGTTGGTGAGCGTTTCTCTGAAGCTCCGTGGTAGTCCCAGAAACATCAGCCATGTTTGGCCCGCAGTCGGAGCCTGGAGTCCAGCCTAACAAAGCACATGGGGAATTCCCAGCATGCATTGTGGGAGAGTGTGCGCTAGCACCAAAACGGTTATGTAGGCCTCACCAAAACAGGAAACAAGCATGAATTCCGCCTTTGGAGCCCGATGTTGGAAGCCAGACTCAATAGCCAGTCCCTCGCAGTGGAAATCTTACTTTGTATGTGTGGCGTGTGGCAGCAGAAGAAACTCCTCTAGGGTTACTAATGTGAACGCTAGGCTAATTCAAATTTGACATGACTTATTTCGGTGTCAAAATCCTGAAACCAACCACACCATGTGTTTTTTTTTCTCCGTCTTCTCTTTCTTTTCCATCTCTCCGTGCATGCGAAAATACATTTGGAAGCAATTTGACTTTGTTAATATGAGTATTATTTTAATTGTGATAATTACGGGTTAAACCGTTCGCCCACTCACAAGGTGCGCGCAGGTTCCTGAGGGAAAAAGGCGGCCGGTTCTCGCCAGACCCCTCCCGGATCGTCTGTCCTCCCCCTCGCCGTTTCCCCCTCGGCCGTCTTTGTTCCGACGTCCCGCCACAAGAATAACGACGCACGCATAATGTGCCCCGAAAGATTCAAAAGATGACTTATGTTTGCACTTTAGAACGACTAAAGAAGAAGTAGCAGGCGGAAAAAAAAAATGACACGAATGTATTTCATATGAGCGCTTTTGGAGTTAGACTCCAGCTCTCATGACACTGTATGGTCTCTTAGAGATAGCGTGAAGTATGACGAATCGGTACAGGGAACAGAGAAACAAGAGGAAAGGAACCTTCTGGGGCTCCTGCAGTTTTCTGGCCGGGCTCTCTGTGGTTTCCCCTCGCAATGACCCCCAAATCACAATAGAGACGTCGTCGGATCGGCCGGCTTAGGGCCTGCTGGAAGCTAACCTTCAGCAGACCTTGGAGGTGGGTGGTACGACATGCATACTACCTACATAATGCCTTGTTAAAACCCAATTAGCCGCGCGAGAACGGGCCGGACCAAATGAAATCATGGAAAACAATAACTCCTGGCTTTTATGACATCGTCCGCATGAAAATAATCTTTAAATGGGTCTTCTTTCTCTCTCTCTTTGGGGGGTAGTTCTTGCTACCAGAAAGTCGCTAGACAGAGGCCACTGAGGCAAATTCTTTATCTGCTAGAGCCGGCCCTGGAGGCTTGTAAAGCCTTTTAAACTGGGATTTTCAAGAGAACAGTTTATATAAACTGTATTAGGGTTTTTGTGAGAAAGTGAAAGCGGTAATTGTCCACATTCCAACAGTTTCAATACATAAACTATGAGACCGTCAGCCGTGAACAAGCCAGCTGTTAGCAATTTGTGTAGCAGATAATAATCAGAGTCCATGCAAAACAGCGTTCCTCTGACAGGCATTAAGCTGTGGCCCATGCTATAAGGGATTTGAGACATCTCAAGGAATGGTCGGTTTAGTTTAAATAACCTTGGGAGGAAAAACTAGACCTCCATGCCCACATGAACCAGCTCGCCCCATGAGCACTCTGATCATATAAGGGAGTTGGGGCAGGACATGGACGCACGCACGCGCACACACACACACACACGCACAGGCACACGCACGCACGCACGTGCGCACACGCACACACATACACACACGCACGCACGCGCACGCATGCACACACGCGCACGCACACGCACACACACACGCACACACATACATACACACACACACACACACGCACACACACACGCACACACACACACACACACACACACACACACACACACACACACACATACACACACGCACACGCACACACTGTACACAAAACACATATGGCATTCTTTTTTCAATAAAAACATGTAAAGAAACGTGTTACAGTGTAAAAAAACAATGTATTTATATGTTATTACACAGTTATTACATAGAACTCATACAATATATTTCTATGTTATTACATAGTTGAACTTTGATTTAGGAGAGCCTTCGTTAAATTCATATTTTTTCCATCGATTATTCCATCATTATTTTCTAAAGGTTTACATTTGACCCCTACCAGACTTTTATCAACTGTCAACACCAGAGCAGATGAACAACGTCACTGCAGCGACTTTTGATTGTAGGTTGTTCTCTCATTTTAGCACAGTGCAGGTAGGCTGATGTGCCAGATGGTTTGTTCCACACAACCATCTGGGAAAGCTTAGTTGGAAACTGTTTGGAGAAGGGCGGGCACTTTCAAAAACACTTGGCAGGTGATTGTATGACCCGTCTGTCTATCATCATCCATCATGGTGCCATATGAGCACTGTCGTCACACCTAAACCACACCCATAGCAGCCACACCTAAACCACACCCATAGCAACCACACCTAAACCACACCCATAGCAACCACACCTAAACCACACCCATAGCAGCCACACCTAAACCACACCCATAGCAACCACACCTAAACCACACCCATAGCAGCCACACCTAAACCACACCCATAGCAACCACACCTAAACCACACCCATAGCAACCACACCTAAACCACACCCATAGCAACCACACCTAAACCACACCCATAGCAGCCACACCTAAACCACACCCATAGCAACCACACCTAAACCACACCCATAGCAACCACACCTAAACCACACCCATAGCAGCCACACCTAAACCACACCCATAGCAGCCACACCTAAACCACACCCATAGCAGCCACACCTAAACCACACCCATAGCAACCACACCTAAACCACACCCATAGCAACCACACCTAAACCACACCCATAGCAACCACACCTAAACTACACCCATAGCAACCACACCTAAACCACACCCATAGCAACCACACCTAAACCACACCCATAGCAACCACACCTAAACCACACCCATAGCAGCCACACCTAAACCACACCCATAGCAGCCACACCTAAACCACACCCATAGCAACCACACCTAAACCACACCCATAGCAACCACACCTAAACCACACCCATAGCAACCACACCTAAACTACACCCATAGCAACCACACCTAAACCACACCCATAGCAGCCAGACCTAAACCACACCCATAGCAACCACACCTAAACCACACCCATAGCAACCACACCTAAACCACACCCATAGCAACCACACCTAAACCACACCCATAGCAGCCAGTAGTTCCTCCTGAGGACTGTGATCACCATGCTAGTACATCACAGTTAGCTAAGGTTAGCATTAGCGTGTTAGCCTAGCGTAGCGATGGGCTTTCAGTAATCTAAGCATGGATAGTATTTATAGCTAGCATAGCATACAGTATATAATTGTTAATCAGACGTAGCGTTAGCTAAGTTAGCTGTTACCTGATATGTTTTCCACACACATAAATGTGTGGAGATGCACACGTTGTCTTAAGAATGGCACGCTGCGGGAGCTAAACTATATACCGTAGCACCATCAGACACGCATCCATTATTTACTCAAATATAAGAAAACATTTTCACTACGCTGTATTTTATTTTTCCTGCATTTTGTTTTAAATGTCCTATTTTTTACATTTTGTTTTGTATGACCTTTTTTGTGTTTCTTGCACTTTGTCTTGATGCTTTTAACGTCTCATGTAAAGCACTTTGAATTGCCTTGTTGCTGAAATGTGCTAAACAAATAAACTTGCCTTGCCTGGCCTTATGTTGTACCCAGGCCCTTGTGAAGATCTGGATTTTTATTTTGTGGTAATTTAATTTAGTGGTAATTTAATTTAGGTTATAGCGTTAAGGAAAAAAAAAACACTTGTAGACGACTGTAACATGGAAACAAAACATAAGAAACAACAACAAAAAACACATGGTATGTCATTCACACAGGTCGTAGCTCTGATTGGAGATATATAGTTTGTCTTTCTACTTGAAAAACTCTCCAGGAACGTTTGAGTTAAGTGAGGGGAGCGCTGAGGCCTTTTCACTTCCAAAACAACAGTCGAATTTTAAGACGCGTCAGACAGTAACGCTCCCAGCATGCAGTGGGGGTAGATGTGAAAAGTACAGATATCTGCCTGGAAGACTTGACATATATGATGAATATTCAGAGCCTTGACTTTAACTTCATGAACTCAGCTCACATTTATTGAAGACATTCATATATCACATTACATATATCACATTGCATATATCACATTACATATATCACATCACATATATCACATTCATATATCACATTACATATATCACATTACATATATCACATTACATATATCACATTACATATATCACATTCATATATCACATTACATATATCACTCTACATCGGTAGCTTTATCACATCAGTATCAGTGCGCTCACTATATGCTACAGGTATATGATGACATTATGTTAAAATTAAGCCAAAATGTAAATTTTCTCAGCTTCACAATCGACACAGCGCTTCCTTGAGATTACATCTGCAGCATACAGGATCAACTACATACAGCACCCCAGATAGCAAGCGGATCTGGGCCATATATGGGCCGGAACTAAGCCACATATGGAGATAAATGTGAGACAGACAGACAGACAGACAGGCAGACAGACAGACAGACAGGCAGGCAGACAGACAGACAGACAGACAGACAGACAGACAGACAGACAGACAGACAGACAGGCAGACAGACAGACAGACAGACAGACAGACAGACAGACAGACAGGCAGACAGACAGACAGACAGACAGACATGCCTAACTGCCTTTATAGTAACATTCAGAATGTATATAGCATAATATTGCTTTTTCAAATCTGTTTTTGACAATCACGACTCAACGTGTTATGATTTAAATATCTGAGGATTTTCTAAACGTGTTCCAAGTCAGTCGGGCGGTGAGTGAGCCGTCTGCCATGGGGAGGGACTCACATGTCACGAGACCAAGTGTGAACAGAGTCATAACCGCACACATCTGATGACAGGCTTTCAAAAGCAGCTATGGCAGACATCCCCAGCGCGACCTCTGACCCCACAGACATCAGGAGCAGCTGTGACGTTCCACTTCCGTGATTTATGTCACACACACACACACCCTTCCCTGCTACGGAACTCCTCTGCAACAGCCTCGCTGTCAAAGCAACAGCTGGGCGAATGATATTTGATTGGCTGACAGGTCGGCAGTGCCCGTCGACTGCGTTATGCGTCTTTTCATTGGCGCTCCGTTCTCCTGTGGAGCGATCCGGTTTCATTTGGGTCGGGTGGCTGACTCTGCATTGCTCCCGTGGCAATTGGGTCAATCTGCCCGGGTTCCAGGGAACTGTGGCGTTTCTTCTGAGAATAAGTCATATATAGGCTACTGTAAAGAGATATCCAAGGCTGACACACAACCAGTGTCTGGAAGGACAGTAAGTACTTATTTTTTATGGGTAAGAGTAGCAGCTTGTCACAAAATGTGACCCTAATTTGTATTTTTTTAAATACTGTGCATGGTTTTTATTTATCATCCGATACTGTATGATATCTGTGCATTAATGCTTGTCATTGATCCCAGGTATGTCTACATTTATAAAAACACAACCTTTTCATGCCTTCACATCATGGCTGATATTGATTGACAGCTGGCCGGTGAGTGGCGGGAGAGACCATCTGATACGGCGGTAGGTGGGGGGGTGGGGGGGTGTATCATGTCACTGTGGAGCTGTCAGTGATCAGAATGGATTCTTCCCCCTGTGCTCCGGTACTATCCCAACAGGTGCTGCTCCTGCGAGGACGATTTGGAGATCTGTATCCTCAGATTCCTCCCGAGCACCCCCCCCCCCCCCCGCGACCCCGCCCTCTTTGGTATGTCCCGGGGGATGGCAGGTGAGTTGAGGGACTCAACATACTGTGGGATGGGGGGGGGGGGGCAGGTTTATAATGTACGCACGACGGTGCGGCGGACACACTGCTGTCGTCCGTTGTGGCTCACGCTCATCCTTTCGGTTAGCGGTGGAGGGGAGGGGGGGGGGGGGTCGAGTTTAGGATGAAGTGGGGTTGAGCGCAAGTTCACGCAGCGCTAGGGAGAATATAGCCGTGGTAATGGGGACGGTCTGAAGGGGATGGCGTTCTAGGCGCCCCCCCCCTGAAAGAGAATAGCAGGGTCTTTGGGGCAGGATGGGGTGGAGTGACGTATGGCTGTCAGAGTCACGGGGGGGGGGGGGGGGGGTGACACAGTACAGTGAGTGTAGAGGAAGGTCTATGACGGGTGTTGGTATATGTGTGGGTGTGTGGGTGTAGATGGGGACTGGGATGGATTGTGGGGGGGGGAAGGGGGTCACACATGTTCTGCGTCCCCCCGGGGAGCCGTGACGGGGGCTAGACAGGGAGGAGCGGTGTCCGCCGCCCGCCCCGTGCTGGAGGCCCAACAGCTCCCGGGCGCCACGCAGCTGAGCTCATGAAACGCTACGCCGGCCGGGGGGGGGGGGGGGGGGGCGGGGCGTCGGGGGCCAGAGGAGAGGCCATCCCGGCCATCAATCACCCAGGGAGGGGGCCCCGCCCCACCCCCCCAACCCCCCCCCCCCCCAGCGCCGATCGGTCCCAACAGGCCACAGGAACAGGGGCCAGGGCCACATGAAAGGCGTCGAGTGTCCCTCTCAGCATGGGGGGGGGCGGGCGGTGGGACTTGAAGAACAACAGCCAGGAGGTGTGTGGTGCCGGTGCCACGTAACTGGAGAGATGCAGCCCGGCGTCGGAGACAGAGAGGGCGGGGGGGGGGGGGGGGGGGACAGTTCCAGAGGGGGAGAGGGGCCAGTGAAACTCGAGGCCTGGCTGGACACTGGAGAGAGAGAGAGGGAGGGAGGGGTTGAGACAGAGGGACCCCCGGCGTGTCTCTAAGCTTAGCTCCTCCACTCGTCACCTCAGGTTCATGCTCGCGCCCGGGCGCACGGACAAGGGGCGCTCTGTGTTCCGCGTGTCCCTAAGATGTTTCCGTGCTCTCTGCCGCCTGGGGGCCAAACGTGGGTCAGATGCCGTTTCGGGTCCGGGCGGGCGGGCGGGCTGTGGCTTCCAGCGTTCTGGGCCGGAGGGAGGGGTGTGAAGCGGGGGCCCTCGGGGGCGGAGGTCCAGCCCGGGTGTTGACAGACGGGCAGCAGACGGACCGGTACCAGTCACAAGTCATCAGGAGGGTAGCTCCGGGCCCCGGGCCGCCCAGGTACCGGCCGTCCGTACGGCTGGAGAACCCCGCGGGGGCGGCCGGCGCGTCAAACCTGGAACGTACCAGGGTTCTGTTCATAATGGACCTGGCGTGAGGGGAACGCGCAGAGCGTGTTTCATGAGTCGTTGGGTTGTTCTGCTGAGAGAGAGATCTGAAGCAATGGAAATGACAGGTTTGGCTGCCCATGTCCCCTCTATGTCAGCCAGACCCCCCCACACACACACGCACACACACACACACACACACACACACACACACACACACACACACGCATACCCTCCAACCCTCTCCCCAGGGCAGCTAGCTAGTGGTTCCAGAGGAGAACATGCCATTCCACAGACAGGCCATGGACCACCACATTTGATATGAGACCGAGCTCTCTCTCTCTCTGTGTCTCTCTCTCTCTGTGTCTCTCTCTCTCTCTCTGTCTCTCTCTCTCTCTGTGTCTCTCTCTCTCTCTCTGTGTCTCTCTCTCTCTCTGTGTCTCTCTCTGTATATCTGTCTGTCTGTCTCTCTCTCTCTCTGTATATCTGTCTGTCTGTCTCTCTCTCTCTCTGTGTCTCTGTATGTCTGTGTGTCTCTCTCTCTCTCTGTGTCTCTCTGTCTCTCTCTCTCTCTCTGTCTCTCTCTCTCTGTCTCTCTCTCTGTCTCTCTCTGTGTCTCTCTCTCTCTGTCTCTCTCTCTCTGTGTCTCTCTCTGTGTCTCTCTGTCTCTCTCTCTCTCTCCGTCTCTCTCTCTCTGTATGTCTGTCTCTCTCTCTCTCTCTGTGTCTCTCTGTGTCTCTCTCTCTCTCTCTCTCTCTCTGTCTCTCTCTCTGTCTCTCTCTCAACTCTATAGACAGAGGCTTATTGCTGTGTAATTTGTGTTGTAAACTATTTTCACATAGGGCTACTGTACATTGTGATTTGTATAATTATGGCTGTTAACAAACTGGACAGCCGGTCAATCAGTCATCTACAGTATAATCGGATGAAACACGAACATATTGATTTATATGGTTTAGGCAATATACTGTGACCCCACATAACACCAAACAACTCGATTTAAAAACATTTCATGTCATGCACATTATAAGAATTAAAGCCACAAGGGGATTTTGAAGAATTGCCCCCATATTACAACAAACCTGGCTTCCATGAGGAAAATCAAAACGCTCTTTGCTCAAATGAAATGCATATTTTCCACACCGATGCCCGGAGTCCAGAATTAAAATCATGTGTTACGATTTCAGGACACGCATTCTAGGCCTGCCAGCCCCGTATTTCAAAAATCAATATTAGTAACACACCTCTCACTGCCTGCTAGATTTGTTATTGGTGGGGCGCGCGTACAGTAACTCTCGCACGCTTTTTACAGAGAGCACCTGTGACACATAAATCAGTAACAAACTCCCCGACCAGTATGTTACATTTCTAATAAGCGTCACAGAGGTGGGAGGGGGGTAAGTGAAAAAGAATGGCTACTGTACGGGTTGGTAATCAGAGCCAGCTGCGCGCCGAGCATGCGGACTGGGCTCCGGGAACGTGTTACTGGAAGATTTGCGCCAGGGAGAAGCTGGCAGGCACATCATAAATCCAGCTCGTTGGGTCCGGTTGCGTTTCGGGAGGGGAGGGCTCGAAACAAGCAAATTGCCTTTTGATTAGTGAAAAATCCCTCCCAGGCGCACGGCACGCATTCGGACCGTTGGGTTTCTCCCCCAGCCCCCCCCTCCGCCGCCCCCCAGCGCCCGACTCGCACGAGCTGTCTGTGTGGAGGAAGGAAGAAGGCCAGGAAGCTTGTCTACAGTCCGGGACGCCACCTATCAGGGACTTCCTTGAGCACTCAGTGTCTCTCCTGCTCCATGGACAAGTGGCAAGACAGGAAAAAATAATACACACTCACAAGCAATAATGACTTAATGACAGGTTAGTAATCGCAGTGACATGTTGGCGTCCGTTCGCCGAGTAATGGCGGCCGGACGGCGACGCGAGCAGTACGGGAAGGTCGTGACGGGAGTGCCGCAGAAACGCTCCCAGAACCCCAAAACCCCGGGACCCAGAAAGCCCCCCTCCGCCCCCGCCTGGAAACGGAGTGACATTTTACAGCGCTAAAACCGCCCCAAAAGGATTTGTCTGTTCTCTGCTTAAATGATTAAAAGAGCCAGCGGAGCCCCAGATAAAACAGACGAGCTACATGATTTCTTCTTCTCTCTCAACGCCGCGTGCAAACACGAGACGGTGTGTGTGGAGGCCTGAGCAAAAAAAGAAAAGAAAAAAGAAACATTCCTGTCCAAGCAATCGCTGTAAGCACTACATCATGTTTATTAACGGTCTTAAATCAGAGGCCGTGGGGGCGAGCGAGGCCTATATGAACACCCCTGGGCTGCCAGGAGAGCGGCCCAGCATGGGTGAGCTCACCACCACACGATGGGTGTCATGAGGGTGAGCGAGTTAAAAATAATGTTAAAAACTCACAAAGTCTTCCTCTCCTCTCTTCTCCTCTTTCACTGTCCTCGCGCCCCCCCCCCCCCCCCCCGGATGGCCAGGCCTGGAACAAGCTTTCTTCGGGGGGCAGAACAGGGAAGGTGGCTCAGTATAAATAGCCGTGGACTCTTTTTCTGTTTTCTTCTGTCTCTCTCCTTCTCATTCACTTTTTCCCACAGGCCAGAACAGGAAGTACTTTTTTATTTTTCTGAGCTGGGGAAAAGAGAGGAGGAGAGGAGAGGAGAGGAGAGGATGAGAGGAGAGAGGAGGGGAGAAGACTGGGGGAGAGGAGAGTGGAGAGGAGGAGAGAGGAGGAGAGGAGAAGAGAGGGGTGCATGGGCCCCACACTAAGAGGAAAGCGGAGGGTTGAAACCGTACCCTGCACCTCCCACCTCTTCTCCAGCCACTCTCTCTCTCTCTCTCTCTCTCTCTCTCTCTCTCTCTCTCTCTCTCTCTCTCTCTCTCACCCCTCAACCCCACAACTCTCTCTCTTTCTGTCTCTCTCTCTCTCCCTCTCTCACCCCTCAACTCCACCTCTCTCTCTTTCTGTCTCTCTCTCTCTCTCACCCCTTAACTCCACCTCTCTCTCTCTCTCTCTCTTTCTGTCTCTCTCTCTCTTTCTCTCCCTTCCAAAAAAGCCACAGAGCTCCAAGGACCCCGGCTCTCTGTGTGGGCCCGAGGCTAGGCCCGGGGAGCTAGAGCCAGGGCGGTTAATTCATACACACACACACGCACGCACACACACACACACACACACACACACACACACACACACACACACACACACGCACGCACCCTGCAGCCCCAAGCTTCCTGCTTTCCTGCCAGTCTGTAATTACCACCACAGAGCGCACTCACTTTCCCCTTCGCTACAAATTGCTGATAAGCCGCTTTTCTAAAACAGGGTTCACCTCCACTGCTCATTAGTCATATGATCTGTTGCTAGCCTAGCCTAGCCTAGCTACAGGCCAACATGGCTGCTCCTAGCCTGGCCTAGCCTAGCATAGCTACAGGCCAACATGGCTGCTCCTAGCCTAGCCTAGCTACAGGCCAACATGGCTGCTCCTAGCCTAGCATAGCTACAGGCCAACATGGCTGCTCCTAGCCTGGCCTAGCATAGCTACAGGCCAACATGGCTGCTCCTAGCCTAGCCCAGCCTAGCTACAGTACAGTCCCACACGGCTTCTCCTTTGGCAACTTAATTGTAATATGGAGATTTCAGATTGTACCTCGACAATTCTAATTTCAGATTCCATTTTGGGGGGAAAAAAAATTAAAGGATGCACGTGCGCTTTGTTTTGAGTTGTGTCTAACAAGAAAAGGTGGACCTGTGTTCATTATGAGTGGTGATCGGAGAGTGCGCACCTGCTACAGTAGGTCTCCATATCCATCCCATATCTCTGATATAGATATGCTACCGCGGCCTGGCCCTAACCCTAACCCTAACGCAGGCCTGGACACTATGGCTACAGAGTGGCTTCATCTCAGTGACCTTTGGGCAGGGGGGGGGCAGGGGGGCGGAGCTCTCCACGGCCGCTCCCTCCAGGGGTCAGGGGTGAGAGGTCGGACGGGAGGCCGGGGGGCGAGCGCCCGCTTGTAAGGCCTCGGTCGCTGGGGACCCCAGGGTGCCGAGCACTCCTCACCCGGGCAAGAGTTCAGTCCCATCATCTGGGCCAATCTGTTCCAGACGTGGCAAATGACACATTATTGGATCCAGACCTGACAAGGGCTTTGTGTATATTACATTACCAGACACCCGGCTCACTTAGGCTTCATTACGTCCACCCCTCCCTCCTTCACAGAGGGAGAGAGAGAAAGAGAAAGAGAGAGAGGGAGAGAGAGAGAGAGAGAGAGAGAGGGCAGGAGAGGGAGAGCTATTACCCTGAGCCACGCACAGAGGGTGCTTTTTCCTCAACCATTTTCCTCCAGCTCACCACTGCACCCCGCCCCCCCCCCCCCCCCCTCTCTCTTTCTCCCTCTCTCTCTCCCTCCCCCCCCTCTCTCTCTCTCTCCCTCTCTCTCCTCACTGGGAACACGCACTAAATAAAACAAGGCCCCGATTCCACCGTGGAACACCCAAGACGAAGACACCCGCGGGGAGTTGGAATTGTGGGGGTGGGGGGGGGTTGGGGGTATTAGAAAACACACGGTAAGAGAGGTCACCCCCCCCCAGCGCTCTCATCCCACTCTCATCCCGCTGTCATCCCGCCGCGCCGAAAAGCGTAAGCAGAGCGGAGCCGTTGTGAATCACCAGGGCGGGAGAGGGAAGGGCATCGGTCCGTCCGTGAGCCGACATGGCGCGAGGGGCGGGAGGGACCAATGATGGGAAAACGCTGCGCCTCATTCTGACGCCAGAACGCGTCGCGAGTGAACGATAAGGTTCATTCTGGAACACCGAACCGGTGAGAGACAGCGCCTGGCACGAAGAGAGGTCGAGGGAAAGTCGGGAAATAATAAAAATAAAAAGGTTATTCTGACACGTTCCGTGCAAGTCTGGGTTCTTGAACACTGCGCTGATTTATTTCCTCAGGACCGGTTCTGTTTTATAGCCAGATTAGATTAGGATTACAGAATAATATGCCAGTGCAATAAAGATGGCATGAGTGTTCAGAGAAGTAATATCTAAACTATGGTGAGAGGGTTCCTGTGGGTTTGGCGGGAAATGTGCCACAAGCAGTCAGAGGAATCATCGTTGGCTAAACCTTCCCTTTTTTGGACGACATGCACACGAACACTCGTACCGAAAATATCTGGCAGTGACCACTCTCCTAACCCCCTCTTCCACCCCTCCCTCCCGCCCTAAACTGCAGACAGGTGTGCGTGTGTGTGTGTGACAACGGTCAGGTATACATTCCCCTGTGCGGGCAGGCTGCCTCCAGATCATGTTCCCGGCCCTTATTTGTCAACGAGGCGTCAGGCTACAGTCCAAACACTGGGAGGCCCGATCGCAAGGAAATTGTAACGGAGGCCCACACACACCCCGCGCCTGCCTCACGTACCTCCGCTGTCGTCGAGCGGATTACCCACCGGCAGGCCAGCGGCCCCGAGACGCCCCTCTAGTAGCTCCCCTCCAAAAACACGCCCCCCCCCCCCCCCCCGCGACCCCGCCTGGAAACGCCCTAATCACATAACAAACGGCGCTATTTTCTGACCCGAGTATTTGCGTAAAAATGACAACGGCCTTCCAGTGAATCCGCCGCTGTCTCTCTCCCCCCCCCCCCCCCCCCCCCTCCTCCCTCCGGTCTCACCTGCCACGGGGGGGCGAGGGGCGAGGTCAGGGCACGTCGGGTCGCAACGTCCGCCGAAGATATATGTGCCACCAGGAATGATAATATAATATATGTCCGTGAGCTTCGGGTGTGTGTGCGCGCTAGCGGGGACCACGGTTACAGTAAGGGCTCCACAGCTGTAGATTACCCACAAGCCCCGGAGAAGCGCACACGGCCACATGTGACATATGAAATAATAACAGCTGCTCATCGTGGGATCGGGCGCTTTTTTCCTTTTCGGGACACACTTGTGGATGACCGAGAGAAGTACGTTGAATCATAATACACTAAAATACAGCATACATACAATAAATGTATATTATAAAAAATAAAATAAAAAAAACAACCAAACTTAAGGCTTTGGTAATATTATCAATATTATTTACTGTACATAACTAGCGATATTTTGGAATATCTAGATGTGAGCACACACGTCCTGTTCCAGAGGGATGTAAGAAGCCGAGCTCACACGCACGTTGTTTCACATTCATCACAGCGTAATGAGTGATATCAGTTCTTGCCGGTTCCTTCTTGCTTTCCTTCATCGCTGCGCGTTCGCTGTTTGTTTAAACGCCGTCCATAATGGCCCGCTGTTCCCAGCAGCCCCCCGAACGCCAAGAAGCCAACACAACGGATACTTTGCAGTTTAAAAAAAAAAAAAATCGTTATCGAGGAAAGAAATTTGGCAGAGTCAAGTTCAACTCTGGCCCCCGAACACTTAAATAAAGGTTGTGTGTTTGTCTGAGTCTGGTTACTGACTGTTATCGGCGCAATCATCTTTTTTTTTGTTCTACAGTTTGTCGTGCCTTTAGCATTTTTAAACAATACATTCTGAATGCTTCTTCTTTTTGTTCATGACAACTTTACGATAAACATCAGATCAGCTTCTCAGTTTCATATAAATACCAGAGCAGTATTACTACAAGAACGGGGTGTCTATTATTCTGTCCTTTTCTCTCATGGGTGTGTGTGTGTGTGTGTGTGTGTGTGTGTGTGTGTGAGAGAGAAAGACAGACAGAGTCTGTGTATGTGTGTGTGTGAGAGATAGAGAGAGTCAGAGAATGTGTGTGTGTGTGTGTGTGTGTGTGAGAGATAGAGAGAGAGACAGACTGTATGTGTGTGTGTGTGTGAGAGAGAGACAGAGACTGTGTGTGTGTGTGTGTGCGTGTGCGTGCATGTGTGTGTACGTGTGCGTGCGCGTGTGTGCATGAGTGTGTGTGTGTGAGATAGAAAGACAGGCAGAGACTGTGTGTATGTGCATGCATGAGTGTGTCCGTGTGTGTGTGTGTGTGTGTGTGTGTGTGCGCGTGATGGTCGTGAAGGGCGGTCTGAGCTGCAGTGTTCCAGCTCATTAGCTGTGATTAATCGGCATGCATGCTTTCCCATGGTCCTCTCTGGCTGGTGCCAGGACCGTGCCTCTGCTCCATGTCAGGATGACCAATATGATACCAGAAAACACTCCACAGGAACCCCTGTAAGCATCCCTTTTAAGCAACCTTTTGCAGAAGACACGTTATCATATTTTGTAATTTTAGACAATCTGTGCATTTTTTATGCAGATTATTTTCTTGTAATTGTACTGTGCAGACAACAGTGATGACCAGCGCTTTCCTTATCATTATGATTCTAAACCAAATTTCAGGGATGATTATCAGCGCAGAGATGGGACTACCTATTTCAAGGAAATTGTTTGGATAAATCAGCCTGTAATCCTCGATAGAAATTGCAAAATGAAAAGCCCTGGCTTCCATGTGCACAAATATACATTGGTGTAAGTCTCTTCAATTAAGAAATAATCAAATTCAGAAAGACCTTTGTTTTTTCCCCTTGTTGAGGAAATATGCTTTCTAATCCGCTGATATGAGAACCATCTGTGTAAATCCAGGTCCAGGGAGAGTGGACAGTGTCCGCTCAGGAGAGGATCGCATGGCCTCTTCAGGAGACTCCCTGCTTCCATCCTTCCTACTGGAGAGAGAGAGAGAGAGAGAGAGAGAGAGAGAGAGGGGAGAGAGAGAGAGAGACAGAGAGAGAGAGAGAGAGAAGGGTTTGGGAAGCACTGAGTGCTTCTCAGAAACGAATTGAAACTCTCCCAAACAAACATAGGCCATTTCTCTGACAGCTAATCTCTCTAAACACACACACACACACACATACACACACACACACATACACACGCATACACAAACACACACACAGATGACAGCTGATACTGTAATTCTCACCTAGAAGAACAAGGCTGCTTAGATGAATGTATCAATAACCATACGAATAATAATCAATGTGAACGTACAGTATTAAGCGAGTTCAATTCAGGACAAATATCTACTGCTTCGGTTTTATTCACAATGTGAAGTCATGGCACAATGCTCAAATTTGATTTTGATTATGTGTGTTTATATTTGCAAGAAATCCCTACAAAATATATACTGATATATGAACACATTCTCAATTTTTCAGAAAAGAATAATCATGTTATCAAAATATTTTCTGTGGTGACCATTGTGCTGGGATTAACCTACTGGATCATAAGAGATATTTCTGTATTTACATTCACGGGCTACTCTGGCCACACATGGACAGAACCAACACATGCTGAACCCTGTTACGCTTTTGTTTAAATCCGCTGTTCCAAGATAATTCGCACACAAATATGCAGAAAGCTACAGAGGTTTCTTAATTTCCTGTGTGGGCCACACACAACTACAAAGATCCCTGGGCTAAGCACTGGCCTCTGAACTCCTGAAACAGGAATCTGCACTAATTATTTTCTACTGTCAAAATATATTTAAACAAAGGGCTTTGTCTCCACTCTTGGCAATTTAATATATAATAATTATGTGCTGAATTGAATATCTTTTTATTTATGTATTTATTTGTATTATCTTTTTTACTTTAATAATTAGGTCAAAAATCTCCACACTGAAAATATCAGTGAATGTCTTTTGTCTATTTCCAGACATCTCAATATTTGGGGTGTAATATCAATTTAGGATGCCTCACATTACAAAAATATCAAAACTCAAAACCAGTATAATGCGTAATGGCTCACAGAATCCCGTATTAAAAAAAAGTTTTACTGTGAGGATAATTAATAAATGAATACCTATTACTCTACAAAGGGTTTGTTATGGTTCCACTAAGCCTTTAAAGTGATCCTTTGTGTTTTGGAGTGGGCCGTAAAACCCTTATGTATTCCAAAGAGAAAACAGAGTCATTACAACCGCTTAAGGCTATCAAAACACAGCAGAACAGCTGAGGGAGAGGAGGGAGACGAATGAGAGAGAGAAGCAGAGAGAGACCGTCCGTCCGTCCGTCCGTGTGTATATCTGCGCTCTCATTTCTTCGCTCAATTAGTCAGCGTCTCATCAGCGCTCTGTCCGGCGCTCGGCCCCCGGGAAACTCGACCCGGCGGACCCGCCTCGCGCCCGGGCCCAGAAATGCGAAGAACGTGCTGAGAGGAGAAAAGCAGGCCGGGCGGGAGGGAGGCCAAGAACCTGGAATAAAACAGGGCCACCTGATCCGCGCCAGCGCCGGCGGAGCTCCGCCAAACAGAGCGCTCATTGTCTGTGGCAGCAGCAGACGCCACCGAGAGGCTGCGCTTTATCGACCCCCCCCCCCTCCACAGAACAGCCCCCCCCCCCCCCCCCCCCCCCGCCCCACACACACACACACACTGCAGAGGTGCTGCTGCTTCAAACGCTGCCATACTCCCAGCTACAGGTAGCCTCAGACCCGGGGATAGACTAACCAGCTACAGGTAGCTTCGGACCGAGTAGAAACTAGCCAGCTACAGGTAGCCTCAGACCGAGTAGAAACTAGCCAGCTACAGGTAGCCTCGGACCCAGTAGAAACTAGCCAGCTACAGGTAGCCACAGACCCAGTAGAAACTAGCTAGCTACAGGTAGCCTCGGACCCAGTAGAAACTAGCCAGCTACAGGTAGCCTCGAACCCAGTAGAAACTAGCTAGCTACAGGTAGCCTCGGACCCAGTAGAAACTAGCCAGCTACAGGTAGCCTCGAACCCAGTAGAAACTAGCTAGCTACAGGTAGCCTCGGACCCAGTAGAAATTAACCAGCTACAGGTAGCCACAGACCCAGTAGAAACTAGCCAGCTACAGGTAGCCTCAGACCCAGTAGAAACTAGCCAGCTACAGGTAGCCTCGAACCCAGTAGAAACTAGCCAGCTACAGGTAGCCACGGACCCAGTAGAAACTAGCTAGCTACAGGTAGCCACAGACCCAGTAGAAACTAGCCAGCTACAGGTAGCCTCGGACCCAGTAGAAACTAGCCAGCTACAGGTAGCCTCGAACCCAGTAGAAACTAGCTAGCTACAGGTAGCCACAGACCCAGTAGAAACTAGCCAGCTACAGGTAGCCACGGACCTGGGAATAAACGAACCAGCGCTTCTTTAGTGTAGACCCATCTCTCCACCCTACACTTTCCACAGTGCACACAACACACACACGCGCACGCTGCACACACACACATCCTGGAAGCAGACAGGCAGCCGTCGGGCAGCAGCGACTGTTGAATAATTCAAACGTGGAAACGCATGATTGATGTGGGACATTTCATTTCCACACCTCTAAAAGGCCCCTTTCTGCTCCGGCATCCAAACCGGCCAAGTGGTCTGCGCAGTTCAAAGCCCCCAGCCTGGACCCAGGCCTTCCCCCGCCAGCCGGCTCCCCGGCACAAGAGTGTCTTTCTCTGGCCGAGGAGGGGGTTGGTGGGGGGGGAGGGGGGTACCGGCTCTGGTGGCTGGGGCTTCCACACCTGTGTTTGCTCCTTACACAGTAATTAAGAGCTGGATGCTATTCTGAGCTGCCGGTAACAGAGTGACCTACACATCACGAACAGCGGGGCGAAGAATGCTGGCAGCCATTTTTTTTTTCTTTTTGATGTGGCTGGAAAACGCTCGCTGGATTAGTTCTGGAGAGGACGAGCGCACGGATCAGACATCTTTCTCCGGGTTTGCGATGCATAATCCAGCACTCTATGTATTTCAGACGAGGGCATTTTCGGAAGACAAAACCGATTCGAGAAGTACTCTAAAGACAAACAAACCTGCATATTTACTTACCGTGCTGTAGTCCGATGCTTCCAGACCATTTTGAAATTCAGACAATAAAAGAGGGGGGGGAAAAGTGTAGCTTTGCTTTGTGATTTATTACCGCACAATGCCTAACGGACGCAAAGTTTTTATTCGTGTGGAGACCAGTGTGCAACGATGCAGAGTTATTAAAGAGTGTTTCGCCAGCTTTGCAGACCACAAGGAGCCGTGAGAGACGGGCCTCACAGCTGAGTCAGGAGGGAGGAGAGGAGGAGAGGAGGAGAGGATGTGGGGAGCAGGGAGGGAGGGAGAGAGAGGGAGCCGATGCTCTGTTACAGAGGTAAGTAGGGGTAGCGAAGGGTCAGTCCAAGTGCAAAGAGGACCCAAAAGTCAAAACAAACAGTCACTTCAGCTTCTGATGGGACTGCATTACCCACGTTCCCCAGCCCCCTCTGGCTCTGCCGAACACACTCCCGGTCACTGAAAACCACCATAACAAAATGTTCTAGTCATAATTTATAACACTGTATTATGCATGTACTGTATTTGTCCTTTTTTTTGCCTGGTCAAAGCAGTTTGTCATGGAGTGATTTCAAAGGTTGACGAACAGATGCAAAGTGTTTCGTTCGGTGGGAGTTTTGGCTTTTCGATGCCCTAAACTATGTGTACTCCTCATAAAGTGAAAACATTCCTGCTCTGACCTGCACTGTGAGTAGAGCTTAGCCCTGTCAGACCTTTAAACAGGAGGGGCTTGTTATGAACCGTCAATGACACAATCCAAATGGGACCCATCTTTGTTTAAAAATGCTAGCGGCACACAGAAAGCCTAACTCTCCGGGGTAATTCATTACACAGGGACAGGAATTTTGACAAATCGTCCGGCTCGGCGAATTCACCAGTGGCAGAGTTCAGCAATTAGGCTCCGATGTACAACTTAGCCGGGTCCTCGGCAGCGAGCGCGCCGGATTTATGGTCGCTCTCAGGCTAGCAGGCGGGGTTCAAAGCATCGAGTGGGGAAGCATAAGAATGACGCATGGGGATTTCACAAATATGGAGGAACACACACACTCTGCTGTAAATCTGACCCGAGCTTGGAGTTGCGTGTGGGCGTGTCCGAATGAGGCCCCCGGCTAAATAATCAACTTGGGATTTGGGGTAAACCATTTTCTAGCGTTCGGATAAGTGAAGGCCTCGCTTCGCTGAGGTAAATAAAACTAGTAAATAAAAGCGTGTAATTACAAAGAGCTACTATAGTCTAAACAAGAGTGCAAATGGATCTTCAGGTTCCTCTTCTAATCTGCGCACGCTTTCAGACTCACACAGAGACGCGCTCTTTTGCAGAAGTTGAGCGTTCACCCGAAGACCCCTGTCAATATTTAACCGGCATTTATCGGAGGGATTCCTGGCTACTGTCTGACCGTTCTAACCGAGCACAGACGCTGCTTAATCAGTGTCGCACATCGAACACATCCGAGAGGAGCAGCGTTAACAGACCAGGATATCATGAGTTACCTATGATCGCCGTTTGACCTTTGAACCACTGCGCCGGTGGCTTTATCAAAAGTACTGACAAGTTATGAATACCTCTGACATCTTAAGATAAGATAGATAAGAAAAGATAAGATACTTTAGTAATCCCCGTGGGGGGAATTTGGGGTTTCAGCAGTGGAAAAGGAACAGCTGCAGTGGGGAAAGTATAGCGTACTTATATAGAATATATATATATATATATATATATATGTATATAGAATATATACATAGATAATATACATAATAGAACAAATTAAATTACAAGGAAAATTACAAGAAAAAATGCACTATGCCTACACACACACACACACACACATACTGTACATACATACATACATACATACAAACGGCGCAAAATATACTGTACAGTAACGCAAGAAGCAAACGGGCAAATATCGTCCGAATAAATCCGAACGACGCTGAAATTTGGTTCCATCTCTCTTCCAGGTTGCGGTGTTTCTCCACGGGCCGTATGTAAAACAATGAAACCCAGGTCAGAGTGCGAACGATCGGGCATGTGAGGGGCAGGTTGACTCCCCCGCTGGCCCTGGAGGGGCAGGTTGACTCCCCCGCTGGCCCTGGAGGGGCAGGTTGACTCCCCCGCTGGCCCTGGAGGGGCAGGTTGACACCCCCGCTGGCCCTGGAGGGGCAGGTTGACACCCCCGCTGGCCCTGGAGGGGCAGGTTGTCTCCCCCGCGGCCCCAGCGCCAGGGAGGGCCCGATGTTCTGGGGCTGGGGCATTTCTGGGGAGCGACCTCTTGTCAACACTCCCCCGCTAATGAAGACCAGATACCCTCACACATATGGTACGCGCACACACACATACACACACACACACACGCACACACGCGCACACACACACACACGCGCGTACACAGCCCTGTAACATACTCCCTGCTCCGTCTTTTACTGTCGTTTTTTATGTTAAAAGGTTGTTGTGATGGATTGACGGATTAGCTGGGGAGGAGAGGAGTCGGGCGGAGGTGGAGCCTGCGGCGTGTTCCAGGGAGGCCCCCCTGGGGCCGGTGGTGAGGCGGCGTGTTCCAGGGAGGCCCCCCCGGGGCCGGTGGGGAGGCGGCGTGTTTCAGGGAGGCCCCGGGGGGCCGGCAGGGAGCGGGGGTTGTCACCAGCCTCCTCCCGCTGGTAACTGGCATCTTTCATCAGGACTTAGCCTTGGAGAGACTTCCCAGATCATCCGCAGGAAGAGAGAGAGAGAGAGAGAGAGAGAGGGAGAGAGAGAGGGTGTGAGGGAGAGGGTGTGAGAGAGAGAGGGAGAGGGTGAGAGAGGGAGAGAGAGAGAGAAAGGGAGAGAGAGAGAGGAAGAGAGAGAGAGAGGAAGAGAGAGAGACATGAAGAGAGAGAGAGAGGGAGAGAGAGGGAGAGGGGGGGCTAGAGAGGGAGAGAGAGAGAGGGAGAGAGGGGGGATTAGAGGGAGAGAGAGAGATAGAGAGAGAGGGGAGGTTAGAGAGAGGAAGAGAGAGAGAGAGAGAGAGAGAGAGGCGGGGGGGGTTAGAGAGAGGGAGAGAGAGAGAGGGAGAGAGGGGGGTTAGAGGGAGAGAGAGAGATAGAGAGAGAGGGGGGGTTAGAGAGAGGGGGTATAGAAGTAGAGACAGATAGAGAGGTAGTGAGAGGATTTAGAAGTAGAGACAGATAGAGAGGTAGTGAGAGGATTTAGAAGTAGAGACAGATAGAGGGGTAGTGAGAGGATTTAGAAGTAGAGAGAGATAGAGGGGTAGTGAGAGGATTTTGAAGTAGAGAGAGATAGAGGGGTAGTGAGAGGATTTAGAAGTAGAGAGAGATAGAGAGGTAGTGAGAGGATTTAGAAGTAGAGACAGATAGAGGGGTAGTGAGAGGATTTAGAAGTAGAGAGAGATAGAGAGGTAGTGAGAGGATTTAGAAGTAGAGACAGATAGAGAGGTAGTGAGAGGATTTAGAAGTAGAGAGAGATAGAGAGGTAGTGAGAGGATTTAGAAGTAGAGACAGATAGAGGGGTAGTGAGAGGATTTAGAAGTAGAGACAGATAGAGAGGTAGTGAGAGGATTTAGAAGTAGAGACAGATAGAGAGGTAGTGAGAGGATTTAGAAGTAGAGACAGATAGAGAGGTAGTGAGAGGATTTAGAAGTAGAGAGAGATAGAGAGGTAGTGAGAGGATTTAGAAGTAGAGACAGATAGAGAGGTAGTGAGAGGATTTAGAAGTAGAGACAGATAGAGGGGTAGTGAGAGGATTTAGAAGTAGAGACAGATAGAGAGGTAGTGAGAGGATTTAGAAGTAGAGACAGATAGAGGGGTAGTGAGAGGATTTAGAAGTAGAGACAGATAGAGGGGTAGTGAGAGGATTTAGAAGTAGAGACAGATAGAGAGGTAGTGAGAGGATTTAGAAGTAGAGACAGATAGAGAGGTAGTGAGAGGATTTAGAAGTAGAGACAGATAGAGAGGTAGTGAGAGGATTTAGAAGTAGAGAGAGATAGAGAGGTAGTGAGAGGATTTATAAGTAGAGACAGATAGAGAGGTAGTGAGAGGATTTAGAAGTAGAGACAGATAGAGAGGTAGTGAGAGGATTTAGAAGTAGAGAGAGATAGAGGGGTAGTGAGAGGATTTAGAAGTAGAGAGAGATAGAGGGGTAGTGAGAGGATTTAGAAGTAGAGACAGATAGAGGGGTAGTGAGAGTATTTAGAAGTAGAGAGAGATAGAGAGGTAGTGAGAGGATATAGAAGTAGAGACAGATAGAGAGGTAGTGAGAGGATTTAGAAGTAGAGACAGATAGAGAGGTAGTGAGAGGATTTAGAAGTAGAGAGAGATAGAGGGGTAGTGAGAGGATTTAGAAGTAGAGAGAGATAGAGGGGTAGTGAGAGGATTTAGAAGTAGAGAGAGATAGAGAGGTAGTGAGAGGATTTAGAAGTAGAGACAGATAGAGAGGTAGTGAGAGGATTTAGAAGTAGAGAGAGATAGAGGGGTAGTGAGAGGATTTAGAAGTAGAGAGAGATAGAGGGGTAGTGAGAGGATTTAGAAGTAGAGACAGATAGAGGGGTAGTGAGAGGATTTAGAAGTAGAGAGAGATAGAGAGGTAAGGAGAGGATTTAGAAGTAGAGACAGATAGAGAGGTAGTGAGAGGATTTAGAAGGTCCTGGGGGAGAAGTGCTTGTTTGAAAGACCCTCTCTGATAATAACTGACTGTTGCTTAAGTGTTCTCAAGTGGACGGGGATACTTCTGTCAGCATGATCGAAGATACCGCCGTGGTCAACATAAACAACCGTGGCGGACATAAACAACCGTGGTGACATGAACGTAAACAGCCACGCTGAACATAAATGATTAACACGGACTCCACCCACACTCAAACGCAACATTTAATATCGATTCACGGAATTAACTCGGTTTCCGTGAGATAGCAGAGTTGCCGCCCATCTTTCGCCGTACTCGAGAAGTACTACCGGGATCCGCCGTCTTAAGCACCTATTGTATTT
The DNA here is from genome assembly GCF_949987555.1 of Borostomias antarcticus. NCBI lineage: Eukaryota > Metazoa > Chordata > Actinopteri > Stomiiformes > Stomiidae > Borostomias > Borostomias antarcticus. The sequence continues at coordinate 36,164 of NW_028176355.1, forward strand.
ATATTTTGCTCTTGCACTTTGACCTTAGCACTAGATAATGCTCTTAGTCACTTGTTTAGAAAGGAGATGTACTTGTGAGGTCTGGTGAGTAGTAGTACACTGACTTTCTTTTATTATTGTTAGTCGCTTTGGGTTAAAGTGTCTGCTAAATGACTGTAATGTAATGAGATATATGATGATTATGATATAATGAACTCAAATAGATTATATATTTATATTTATATTTATATTTATATTTATATTTATATATATATATATATATATATATATATATATATATATATATAAACTCTTAATTGTTGTCAAGGCTCCAGTACGAAGAGATGGAAAAAAATTTGAATAACATATTTCATGATATTACCCTAATTAAATTATACAGTATGACGTTATGATATAACGGTCAACTACTGTAAGTGATTATGAACTAGGCTTAATCTGTGAACTGTTCCTACAGTATCTTCCTCCATGTTCAGGTCTCCTGTCTTTGAAATCCTGATCTTGTTGACTTGGTCAAATTCCCTGCGAGGTCCATGTGAAAGCTGAGGGCTCCTGTTACACAATAGGCAGGGAGCAGGCATCTGCTTTCATCTTCATCCTGGTAGGGGAGCGCCCCGAACTGTCCATCCTGACAGCCGGGGGGGGGTGGGGGGGGGGAGGGGTGAGGGCAGCTGCTGTCATTACCCCACACCTTCACCCTGCCCCCCCCCCCCTCTCTCCTTCTCCCTCCTCCTCTGCCCTTTCCCACTCCCAGCCCTCCGACCCCCCCTCCCCTCCTTCTCCCACCCCTGCTCCTCTCCCAACCCCCTCTCCCTGTCCCTCTCTCCCCCCCACCTCTCCTCGCCCGCCCTCTGCCCCTAAACTCAACCCCCGAACCTAGAGAGGGGGAGCGGCATCCCAGCAGCCCACTGGCCCCTGGGAGCCCGGCTCTGCTCTCATCTATTCCTGGGGCTCCCTTTGATACATGGGCCAGCTAATGGTGTCTCTGTTACTGGGGCCCGGGCTGCGTGTCACTGGGGCTCTATGGGGGTTAACTGATGATGGACATAGAGAGTGTGCTACTGATCTGACTAAAGGATGACTAAAGCACTGAGGGCACTGTGGGATTCTCACGCAGTTGTCTTTTAAAGGGCCCGTGTTATGAGCCGGACTGGGCAAGCCTAGCTGAGCGTGGGCCCTCCCTACTCCCTACTCAGCTCCTGTGGACCGCGGTGTGTGACCACGTGTGAATGCCCTGCTCAGCGCGCTATTGAAACGCAGAATGGCCAGTTATCAATACTAACTTCATACTAGGGCCGCAGCTAGTGATTATTTTACATTTTTTGTATCACTTCTTAAGAGGGCGTGTCAATTTCGTGATACAGTATGAATTACAGACTACTCCCTCCCTCCTCTCCACCTCTCCCTCCCTCCACTCCAACTCTCCTCTCATCCATCTCTCTCCCTAGATGTTTACCATGTTTTACATCTGCTCCTAAGACACAGCATACCCAGGGGTATTACTAAAGTATCTATCTATCTATCTATCTATCTATCTATCTATCTATCTATCTATCTATCTATCTATCTATCTATCTATCTATCTATCTATCTACCTATGTTATGTTATGTTATGTTATTTTTATTTATAATGCGCCCCCCAACCAACTGTTACATCAGCCCGGGGCGCAGCCCGGGTACAAAAAGAGACAAACAAAAACAAGGGACTGCAGAGACACAAAATGAAACTACATTTAAGACACAAGACAGATCTATCTATCTATCTATCTATCTATCTATCTATCTATCTATCTATCTATCTATCTATCTATCTATCTATCTATCTATCTATCTATCTATCTATCTATCTTTATATTTAGTATATATATATATTGGCTAGATGACCACAAACACAATGAAATCAGATAATGTAATATACTGTGGCTAGGCAGCTAATCCAGCACAAATTGGTGCATAAAAAAATTACCAGAAAGCTTGCAATGAAGTGTTTGACGCTCACCTAGCCAGTGATATTAACCTAGCCAGATGAGCTAGTTAATGTTAGCTACTGTATGTAGCGAGCTAACTAGTTATGCCAAAGAGTGCTACGCTAGCAGCAGTAGGTTGCTTACAGTGGAGCAGTGTAGCATGGGTCAACTACAGTAAAGAGTGTTTTTAGGCAGAATCGTTCAGTTGGTGATACAAGCCTGAAAATTGTATTCATGGGTCACTTTATAAGAAAACAGTTCTAGCCACTTGAAATATCAAGATGGCCGCCACCTGGATCTTTAAATTATACATTTTCTCATAAGAATTGACTGGATTTTTCTATGAAGGAGGTTTTGGTGTAATTTCTTATGTTGTAGACCATGCTGAAGCCAATGGTGCAAAAGCAAATGGCTTTCCAAGATGGCTGCCATCTGGATGGTAAATTCAACATGGTTACCTCCGCCCCAGAGACAGCATTGCAGTGGGTGAGTCCGAACCGGGCCGGATAACGTAAAAACCCATTACATTTTGGAGAGCACACACATGTGCGCGCACAGATCCACAGAATGCATTCATGGGCGGAGGTATGTGCTCTCTGAGAACCATTTATAGTGTTATATAAATTGATTTGGTTGACCAATTACGTTTCTGTGTCATTTTATGTTTTAGGTCATGCTGAAACCAATTCTGCCATCAAAAACAACATATCGGGGGAATGTTCTTTTAATGAGCTTCGCTCTCCATATCAGTACCCGCCATCCCACCACCCCAGCCCGCAACACACACACACACACACACACACACACACACACACACACACACACACACACACACACACACACACGACACACACACACACACACACACACACACCACGCAAACTGTAGAGTGAGACAATGGCATTTTTGATGGGATTGTGTTAAGATCTAATCTAATCCAAATAATTTGTTCTGAAAACAGTGTACTGTATGTGAATTGTGATGAAAACAGATATGATGTCCGCGTCCTTCTATTGGCCTGTGTAAACCCACAGTGACCAGGGCCCGGTCCAGTCCGACCCTAACCCCCGGGTTCAGAGTGATGTCATGTCTGTTTGTCCTGCTCCCTAATCCTGCTGCAGGTCACCAACCTGGGTCAGGCACACACACACACGCACACGCACACGCACACGCACACGCACACACACACAGTATACACTCCCACATGCGTGCCCACATACACACACATGCACACACGGCATGCACTTGCGCACACACACACACACATACACTCCCACATGTGTGAACACACACACGGCACGCACGCACTTGCACACATACACACATACTGTACAGTACACTCCCACATGCGCGCACACACACACACACACACACACACACACACACACACACACACACACACACACACACACACACACACACACACACACACAAGCCACGGCTGCTAAACGCTTTCAGCCAACGTAGGAATCATGGGAGTCGACTTCAACCATCATTTAGCTGTCAGGAGGAGAGCAGAATGGATGAGGAACGAAGTGCTGAGACAGACCCGACCTTGCGGATGATTGTAGCCTAAATAGCTCGGACTGAAATTGGGCATTTTACACCTTGGCAGCTGCCCAAGACCCAATTTGTCCCAGTCTGGAGGGCAAAATGGCCGAAGTAGCAGTGCCACGTGAAATACCAATTTCCTGGGAACTCTCATATCCCATTTCTGAGAGCCAACGTCTCGAAGAAAAATATGCCGGTTCATCAGTAAATTGCATCTCATCAGCAGCGAATGTCACTGTTCCCCCATGATTGATCACTCACACACCCAGTATTCACATGGAGCAGTACACTGCTGTATTGTTGTCACTCATAAAAGTAGCAGTGTATCGCATTGCTGTAGATCTGATGCTTCTACTACGTTTCCCCAGTTTTGATCATGGCATTTCTCAGAAAATGTATTACTGTTAGAAGTAATAACTATTAATTCCACAGTAGCGATACCTTTTATAGTTCTAGACTAGTCCAGTACCAGGATGTAGGTGCGTCTGAACCAGATGGCTGGTGTCTCAGGTAAATAAAGACCAGGGGAGAACTGAGAAGGCGTCGGCTCGGTCGCTCTGCCACACTTATGGCAGACAGCTGTTCGGCTTCCAGCTCATTGGTTCTGCCTCATGCAGGGTACTGTATGATGTGAACAGAACATGGACCGAGTTCATGGGAACAAGCAGCAACAAGCCAGCGAAAAGTATTAACACACACTTCAGGTATGTCCAGTCCGCCTCCAGTCAAAGTTGCCATAGGATTTCGGTTGTTTTAATTTTTCCCCGATTGCCAACAGATGCTTTCAATCAGCGATGCCATGCCGCCCGGGATAACTAAGTGTTTATGAGCCCACATCAGCGTGGGTTGCCTCATTAAACAACCCTGTAAATGCATTGTTAGGTCATAATCACATTGTGTATAGTATGTGGTCTGTGTTCCGCATTAGCATCTTAGCATGTTAGCATAGCATGCAACGTCAGATACTTTCCGTTTAACACGTGAAGGTTTTGTGTGTTTTCGTGGCCTAATCGGGTGCAGTACCATGTCAGCCCCTGGTTGTCTGAGCCCTGGGCACGGGGCTCTGAACAGGGATCACTGATAATGAAATCAAATGCCTGCCGGTCCGTTTGAGAGGGCCGGAACCAATCGATGAGAGGGGAGCATCTGTGCAAGAGATGTCCGAGAGCGGTAGCTTTCACCTCCTCGGAGCCACGAGAGGAGGGCTACCGTCTGGGGTCCGATGTCTCTCTGGAGTCAACCGAGAGCCCGGCAGGCGACTTTCTGTCCAAAATCGGTGACGCCGTGACGGGTATCTATAGATGTGAGGGGGAACGTTTGGCAAGAAGGGGGCAGTTTGTGGGAACGCAGAGCGATGAGTCACAGGTGACGCGGCTTCGCTTGGCCGGCTTTGCTTCCGCCCTGACCTGACTTGCTCACGCTGGGGTCGATCTCGGGGTCCGCCGACTCGCCAGAACGCACACCGCGACCGCCTCTCGTAAACACAGCTTACGCCGGCTACGCCGCCGGAAAAGCTAACGATTTGATGTCGTGGGCGACGCGGTATTTATGCTGAGTTTTAACCAGCTAAACGCGGTTAGAGAGGCATGAGGAAACCAGACAGGTCTTTCACTGATTGGTTGGTTAGAGTGAAAGTGAACTGATGACTTCAGATTAACAGTGAGATATAAGCTCCGGATGGCTGGTTAGCAGCCATACATGTAGCACTGTGTATCATTTCCCAACACTACTCACTGATCACAACTGACCACAAACAGCACCCGTTCACCCCTAGCGTCTTACACGTTGTCATCCTCACCATTTTTCATCATCCCTGTCATCCAGTGTCTATCATCATCCAATCTCTCTCATCATCCCTCTCATCCAATGTCTATTTCTCTCTCCCCGATGTCCCTCTCTCTCTCTCACTGACTCATCCACATATTTTATATCAGTTTCTGCGTTAAGTCCTGTCTCTCTGAACTCAATCCCCAGTCTAGCCCATCAGCTGCTGGCTCTCGCTCACACTAACCCCCTTGTTTATATCGGGGACGCAATTAAGTCGGAGCCAAGTAGGGGAGTCCCAGTGAGAGAGGCAAGAGTGCAAGTCTGTGAGTCAGATTTCAGCCCCGCCCGCTGCACACACTTCTCCCTCCCCTCTCTCTCTCACACACACTCACACACTCTTCTCCCTCCCTTCTCTCTCTCACACACTCTTCTCCCTCCCCTCTCTCTCTCACACACACTCACACACTTCTCCCTCCCCTCTCTCTCTCTCACACACACTCTTCTCTCTCCCCTCTCTCTCACACACACTTCTCCCTCCCTTCTCTCTCTCTCACACACACTTCTCCCTCCCTTCTCTCTCTCACACACACTCACACACTTCTCTCTCTCACACACACTTCTCCCTCCCTTCTCTCTCTCACACACACTCTTCTCCCTCCCTTGTCTCTCACACACACACTTCTCCCTCCCTTCTCTCTCTCACACACACTTCTCCCTCCCTTGTCTCTCTCACACACACTTCTCCCTCCCCTCTCTCTCACACACACTCACACTCTTCTCCCTCCCTTCTCTCTCTCACACACACTCACACACTCTTCTCCCTCCCTTCTCTCTCTCACACACACTTCTCCCTCCCCTCTCTCTCACACACACTCACACACTCTTCTCCCTCCCTTCTCTCTCTCACACTCTTCTCCCTCCCTTCTCTCTCTCACACACACTTCTCCCTCCCTTCTCTCTCTCACACACTTCTCCCTCCCTTTTCTCTCTCACACACACTCACACACTCTTCTCCCTCCCTTCTCTCTCTCACACACACACACTCTCTTTCACACAAACACACTTTCTCTCTCGCTCTCACACACTCTCTCTCTCTCTCTCTCTCTCACACACACACACACACACACACACTCTCTCTCTCTCACACACACACACACGCACACTCTCTTTCTCTCTCGATCAACGTTGAAAACATCACAGAACATTCTAATTCATTCATTCTAAATCATATGTAAACACAGAATACCAGATCCTTTATTTCCAGAAATACTAGAATAATGTTTTTATTTTTTGGAATATAGATAAGAGTAATGATAAATGCCAATTTACAAAATCTGGACAAAAATAAACAAATCAATACAGTAATGAAGACAAAGTGTTTTGCAGCTGGTATCAACAGCAGGAAAACAGCCAGGCCCTGTCATTATCTCATAACTCTGAAATACAGCATACCTTTGTCACAAGGAAATCATGAAGCCGTATAAATCTGTGTTTGTCAAAACGTGTGGCCATGTGGAGCTGCGTGAGACACACACACACACACACACACACCGATGTGAATGAATCATGCACCCTGTGCCCACACACGCTAACATCCTCATTCAAGTTGTTGTGTATAGTCTAACACCTAAATTACAGTCACAAACTCCCCCGCAGTTTAGCTGGTAGGTAGCAGCTCCGTCTCTCTCCACCGCCAGATTCCTTCTCCTATTTTCTCCTCTTTCTTTCCTTCTCTTTTTTTCACGGGCGGACTGGTGTGAGTGCCGAGTTCACGTTCCCTACATGTGTGGTCCTCCAGCCCGAGGGACCTATCCCAGAATCCCACACACACGTGTGCAAGCAGGAGAAGCAGTAGTGTAACGCAGAGTAGATAAACAGGGCACTTACTAACCACCGGGCACACTCCTCGTCTAAACAATGCCCAGAGAGCTACCTCAACGGCGCTGCCCGCGGGGCGGCCCCCGACGCTAACCACGGAGACGGAGCGCCGTAGAGGCCGCTGCACAACCAGTTGTTTTGCTTCCTAAATTCGACCGTGTGAGAAAAACTGACGCAATTGGCAGTTGGAAAACAGCGACTTCGGTTTTGGTTTTCGCAAGATGGACCACGCAAATCTTTTCCCCTTCTCGAAGTCCCGGGCAAGGCAGTTTATCTAAGGTTTCCCCCCCACACACACACACACACACAAAAAAAGAACATACCAACCCTACAGCGCGAAGCAAAAAAAAAAAAAAGGTGCCTCTTTCCTAACTGGTCTCACTTTCACAAGGGAGAGAAGCAGGAGAGACTCAGGGGAGGTGCGCGGCGTTGACGGACAGGGAGATAAACACGGGGCTCTCTCCCTGACCTCCCAACGCCAGTCTGGGGGAAGACGGACGGCCCCCCGACAGCGCCCTGGGCAGATAAAACACCCCCCACCCCCCAGCCCCCCGCCGCCCTCAACACCAGGTGCGACGGCCATCGGGGGTGGCCTAGTGGCAGGGGGGCAGGGGGGGTGAGGGGGCACATTAGGAACATATCAGCAATTATTCGTCGAGTTTATTTTTCTTTCGGGGGGGGGGGGCTTTGAAGCCAGGAGACCTTCGCCACACATCCATCCACCGTAGTGATTTGTACCCAGGAGTCGTGGACGCGCGGCGGCTAGCTGATCCGATCGTACATTTCAACATGCTAATGCGCTGTGTAATATCAACTACTCTAATCCAGACACACTGTGTATTTTCCCAGGTAATGGCGTCCGCGCTCTAAACTCACTGACCTTGTTGGGAAGTGTGTGGGTTTAGATTTGACCGATTTCGTTTTTTTTTTTAGTTTAGTAGAGTTTCACCTCACAGTAAACTTCAGTTACAAATCAAGTTCTTTATGTAATGGAATTCACAGGGTCGAGGACATGTTTACCACTTTTTCCAGGTCCATTAGACGCCGCGCTGCTATATCATATCTGACACGGTAGAACGGCCTCAATCTGTTTTAGCCATGATCTCCATCTGCTCGGGCCCTCATCCTCACGTTGGCTTCTCCTCCCAGAGATATGAGAAAGGATGAGGACGCTCATTCATACGCCCCTCTCGGACTCTCTGCAACCGATGTGTTTTGGGTGCTGACATCCCACAGACCGGACGAACGAACGCCCTGTGTGGTGAAAAGTTCATCCCCCCGAGGCTCCACCCAATGTTTGAAGTTTGGGAGGAATTCCGAGAAAATAGTTCCAATTTTGTATTCTTTTTTTTGCAGAATAAAAAGTTGTTGCTGATACACCGACATCCAGCCCCGAAAAAGGCTTTGCTTGCAGCGGCGTTGTTGTGGAGAAGCCGTGTCCCGCATGTGCTTGGGAGGGTTCGTGTGAAAAAGGGAAGCCAAGACCTCCAATTTCCTGTGTGAGTTTCTGCCACAGAACGGGGAAGGCTAGACCGCGCGGCGACTATCAGAAATCAGCCCGCTTTGGTCCCCTGAGCCACCCCCCCCCCCCCTCCCTGACGCTACCCCCCTCCCCTCTCCCCCCCACACCCCCCTCCCTGACGCTACCCCCCTCCCCCCACACCCCCCTCCCTGAAG
>NW_028176355.1:47500-52431 GCF_949987555.1 Borostomias antarcticus
AGGGAGAGACCAAGGGAGAGACCAGGGAGGGAGAGACCCAGGGAGGGGAGAGACCCAGGGAGGGGAGAGACCAAGGGAGGGAGAGACCCAGGGAGGGGAGAGACCAAGGGAGGGGAGAGACCCAGGGAGGGAGAGACCAATGGAGGGAGAGACCAGGGAGGTAGAGACCCAGGGAGGGAGAGACCAGGGAGGGGAGAGACCCAGGGAGGGAGAGACCAGGGAGGGAGAGACCAAGGGAGAGACCAGGGAGGGAGAGACCCAGGGAGGGAGAGACCAGGGAGGGAGAGACCAAGGGAGGGGAGAGACCAGGGAGAGGAGAGACCAGGGAGGGAGAGACCAGGGAGGGAGAGACCAAGGGAGGGGAGAAACCCAGGGAGGGAGAGACCAAGGGAGGGAGAGACCAGGGAGGGAGAGACCCAGGGAGGAAGAGACCCAGGGAGGGAGAGACCCAGGGAGGGAGAGACCCAGGGAGGGAGAGACACAGGGAGGGAGAGACCAAGGGAGAGACCAAGGGAGGGAGAGACCAAGGGAGGGAGAGACCAAGGGAGGGGAGAGACCCAGGGAGGGAGAGACCAGGGAGAGGAGAGACCAGGGAGGGAGAGACCCAGGGAGGGAGAGACACAGGGAGGGAGAGACCAAGGGAGAGACCAAGGGAGGGAGAGACCAAGGGAGGGAGAGACCAAGGGAGGGGAGAGACCCAGGGAGGGAGAGACCAGGGAGAGGAGAGACCAGGGAGGGAGAGACCCAGGGAGGGAGAGACCAGGGAGGGAGAGACCCAGGGAGGGAGAGACCCAGGGAGGGGAGGGAGAGACCCAGGGAGGGGAGGGAGAGACCCAGGGAGGGAGAGACCAGGGAGAGGAGAGACCAGGGAGAGGAGAGACCAGGGAGGGAGAGACAATGGGAGGGAGAGACCAGGGAGAGGAGAGACCAGGGAGAGGAGAGAACAGGGAGAGAGAGACCCAGGGAGGGAGAGACCCAGGGAGGGAGAGACCCAGAGAGGGAGAGACCAGGGAGGGAGAGACCAGGGAGGGAGAGACCCAGGGAGGGAGAGACCAGGGAGGGAGAGACCAGGGAGGGAGAGACCAGGGAGGGAGAGACACAGGGAGGGAGAGACCAGGGAGAGGAGAGACCAAGGGAGGGAGAGACCAGGGAGAGGAGAGACCAGGGAGGGGAGAGACCAGGGAGGGAGAGACCAGCGAGGGAGAGACCCAGGGAGGGAGAGACCAGGGAGAGAGAGACCAGGGAGAGGAGAGACCAGGGAGGGAGAGACCAAGGGAGAGACCAAGGGAGGGAGAGACCCAGGGAGGGGAGGGAGAGACCAAGGGAGGTAGAGACCCAGGGAGGGAGAGACCAGGGAGGGGAGGGACACAGGGAGGGAGAGACCAAGGGAGGGAGAGACCAGGGAGGGGAGAGACCAAGGGAGGGAGAGACCCAGGGAGGGAGAGACCAGGGAGGGGAGGGACACAGAAAAGGCACTGTTGGACTGTTGGTCTGAGAGGAGGGGGGGTGGGGAGGTGAGTGGGTGAAGGAACGGATGAGTGAGTGAGTGAGTGAGTGAGTGAGTGAGTGAGTGAGTGAGTGAGTGAGTGAGTGAGTATGTGAGTGTGTGTGTGAGTGAGTGAATGAGTGTGTGTGATTGACTGAGTGAGTGAATGAGTGAGTGAATGAGTGAGTGAGTATGTAAGTGAGTGAGTGAGTGAATGAGTGAGTGTGTGTGAGTGAATGAGTGTGTGTGAGTGAGTGAATGAGTGTGTGTGTGATTGACTGAATGAATGAATGAGTGAGTGAATGAGTGAGTGAGTGAATGAGTGAGTGAGTAGACGAGTGGAGTAGGAAGAGGAGGTGATTTGACGTTGTCTGTCTCAGAGGGGGCCTGCTGCTCCCTTCCCAAATGTTTCTGGGGAATTCTCCAGTCGGTGGGCGAGAGAGTAGGGACAGAGAGAGAGAGAGAGAGAGAGAGAGGGAGAGAGAGAGAGAGAGAGGGGGGGGGGGGATAAAGAGATGAAGAGTAGCAGAGCTCCGTCAGGTGGTTTGTCTCCCCCCCCCCCCCCCAGGCCGCTGCTGTCAGTCAGAGAGACTCCTCAGGTCTTATCTCTCTGCGCACAGTAAATCCCTGTCTGCTCATCGGGCTTAATCATGACAGTCATCTGAACTCTGTAAGACACAGGAAGACGAAGCCCTACCCCCCAGTAACCCCCCCCACCCCCCCAAGGCCCTGCCCCCCACCCCCTCCTCTCCTCCCCAAGGCCCCGTCTCCCCCCCCCCATCCCCTCCTCTCCTCCCCAAGGCCCTGCCCCCCCCCACCCCCTCCTCTCCTCCCTAAGGCTGCTCCTGGACTGCAGGAAGAACATAGGAAAAAAAAACATGTTCTTTTTTATTATCTAACACAAGCATCAGGACCACCCGCGAAACGAAGAAACGTGTGTTGTGAAGTGTGTGTGTGTGTGTGTGTACTGTAAGTGTATGCGTGTGCATTTGAACCCTCGTTTATTGCCGAGTCGGTGATTCGCGTGGCATCCAGACTTTGTTGAGTGGAACAGAAAGAGATCTCGCCCCTCCGACGGCAACATGCATCCCCCCGATGAGGACCCCTCCATGACGGCAACATGCATCCCCCCGATGAGGACCCCTCCATGACGGCAACATGCATCCCCCCGATGAAGACCCCTCCATGACGGCAACATGCATCCCCCCGATGAGGACCCCTCCATGACGGCAACATGCATCCCCCCGATGAAGACCCCTCCATGACGGCAACATGCATCCCCCCGATGAGGACCCCTCCATGACGGCAACATGCATCCCCCCGATGAGGACCCCTCCATGACAGCAACATGCATCCCCCCGATGAAGACCCCTCCATGACGGCAACATGCATCCCCCCGATGAGGACCCCTCCATGACGGCAACATGCATCCCCCCGATGAGGACCCCTCCATGACGGCAACATGCATCCCCCCGATGAGGACCCCTCCATGACGGCAACATGCATCCCCCCGATGAGGACCCCTCCATGACGGCAACATGCATCCCCCCGATGAGGACCCCTCCATGACGGCAACATGCATCCCCCCGATGAGGACCCCTCCATGACGGCAACATGCATCCCCCCGATGAAGACCTCCAGCTGGGGCTTCGGCTCCGGGACGGCCGCCCATGGAGAAACTGAGAGGTGGCTATCGAAGCAGTCGACTCTCGCTCTTGTTGGTTTCCACATACAGTAAACAACTTCTAATGTGTTGACATCCACATCCTACCTTCTCATGTGCACTGATGAATTAGAATAGGAATCCGTTTTATTTGCCAGGTAGTTTTTACATACAGTAAACAAGGAATTTGTTCTGGTCAGTTGATGCATAACGCTGATGGAGACGGCGGTGCAAGGACTAGAGGGGACAGTGCAAAGACAGGATAGTGCAAATGAACAGCGCAGGATAGAAGAGAAATCGTTAGCAAGAGGAATCATGAGAAAATACGAAATACATGAGAAGCCGTTTTGAATGTTTTCTGAGGAAACTCTCGTTGCCATGGTCGTAGTCAGGGCGTTGACCCCTCTCTTCTCCCGGTGTCCGGCTGGAGACGCCGCCCCTCCTGCTGACCGTGCAGCTCCGGACCCAGCAGTCTGCCGTGATAAACGGCTCCCTTAACGCTGTAGACGTCTAGACGTCAATTCCCCAAATACCCCAAGGTGCCAAGAGTCATCTTAGTCACTCCCATTTGGCAGAAGGTCCAGTTGGTTCCACTTTTATTCAGATTATTTTTATGTTTGATCACTAAAGCTTATCTTTCTGACAAGTTTGAGATAGAATTTGCTTACCTGAGGATGGGATGAATAGTTTAGATCTTGGAATACATTTTGTTGTTGTGGTTGTTGTTTCAATATCCACACTGGGAGTTGTGTTGGAGAGTTGGCACACATGTAGAGGCTGATTGATGTGATGGTGCCTGAGGGTCAGCGAGGGGTTTAAATCAGCTGGCTGTGGGCCGGCCGGACAGTAGACAGGGGAGTCATGGGAAACAGGAAACGGCCTCACACATGGCAGAGACCAGACACCAAACTGCCAACGGCTCCGTGTGTCTGGAACCGCTGCTCCTAAAGGCCCACGCAGGCAGAAATCCCACGTCAATGGAACGTCATTCCCAGACCCCTAAAACAACCCCGAAGACGATACAATTAATACGGCTCCCGTGACATCAGAATACAGCGTGAAGAACAGAAGGCAGGAAGAGTGGAGAAAGGGAGGGTGGGGGTGTGTGTGTGGGGGGGGGGGGGGGGGGGTGCAGCCCAGTGGACAAGACCGGAATTGCTGCTTCATAAATTCCGTCTGGAATCGGGGGTTCGTATTATTCTGAGAGCTGCCACCAGCAGAGGCTGCAAGAGGGGAAACGGCGAGTGGAGCAGCTCCACACACCCCCCCCCAACGCCCCCCTGTCCGAGGCTTGGAATGAGCCCGGCTTGATTGTGAGGTCGAGGCCGGGGGCTCGGAGCACTGTGGAGTCATATCTAACGCCCTCATCTCTCCCCTCCCTCCCCCTCTCTCTCTCTCAGACAAGGCCGGCACGGCCACTTTCAGTGCCCTCCTGGGAAATGGAGAATTCAGCCCGCCACCCCCCAAAAAGAACATATTTTGAAGAGAGACCTCTTTCATAGAACGAACGATAACTACTAATATCGAAAGGAATGTGCATTTTATAATAGAAAGACCTAAAGGAATTGTGTGGGTTTTTTTTGGTCTGTGTTTAATCTTGCTCTTGGGTTCAGAGTCTTGTTTGGATTGTGGGGGTTTATGACTATATTTTAAAGATGGGGGGGGGCAGGGGGTTCTGACCGCCCACAGAAAGCTAACACTTTACAGTTCCTTTGGGGGAATTTCTAGAAAAGAGTGTCTTCACGCCCTGGAAGTACTGGAGGTCTGCGTGGACTCGCACTT
>NW_028176355.1:62631-87631 GCF_949987555.1 Borostomias antarcticus
TCCCAGCCCCCTCGCCCCACCCATCCCATATAAAACCCCCGCCTCCTAATTTAGCTCATAGCCCCCACACCCTCTCTCTCACACACACACACACACACACACTCTCTCACACACACACACACTTCACACGCCTGCACACAAACACACAGCAAACACACAATTCACACGCCTACACACAAACACACAGCACACACACAATTCACACGCCTACACACACACACACACACACACACACACACACACACACACACACGCACACACACACACACAGTTTGAAGCAGACAACCCCCTAAAGTCTCCCAGCCCTTAAACAAACTCCTGCGAGAGTGTAAAAGTGACAAATTGAGTACGCAAGACGGGACCCACCATTATGTGTCTAATGGTGTCGAGGATGAAATCCGCCAAGACCTTGTAAAGCCATCGCTTCTTAAGTTTTCCCTTTTCTCTCCAACACATCCTCGTTAGACATTCTTGGAAAAGCCCGGGATTATACGAAAAGAATCAGCACGGATTTCAACAGCATTTGGCACAAGAAGGTAAAGTCAATATCTGGAGCGTTTGAATCGTTGTTCAAAGTTGTCATCGTCGTCTTAGCGTCGTATTTGCAGTATACATCCTGCATCACAACGGAGGCGGGATGGTTAGGATATGGGGCGACGGGTCACCGTGCAGGATTCAGTCGTCCAATCAAAACTCTGAAGGACGCGGTGAAATCACGCTGCCCGACGGCACGAGACGGACAGTCACACCCGCCCCCCCCCCCCCCCCCCCAAAAACAAGGCGTCTTTCATTTTGTGAACTCAAGCACAGAGAGTGAGGGAAGGAGAGGCTGGAGTGTGGAGGAGGGGGAGAGACTGATTTTTACACTTTCTGCACAATTTCCCCCCTATTTCCTCCCCGAAGACCCTTGTCTGCAGAATGTGCAGAGTAGGCTTTCCATGGACGGGTGGCCGCGAACCTGCCAGAACAAAAAAGAAACGAGAAAAAAAAGAGAGAGAGAGGGAGGGAGAGAGAGAGACAGAGAGAGGGGGGGGAGAGAGACGCTCCTCCTTCCCTTCTCTGCCGAAATGCGAGGGGGGGGGGGGGGGTGGGGGGGTGGGATGGAGTTATTACCCAGAAAACCTCATGGCCTTCTTTTTTTTTTCCCCCCTAGAGTTCCGGGAACTCTGAGCTGCCATTACGACCAGAGGACTTGGACCGCACACCGACTCCCTGTGCTCTGACGTGGGGAGGACAGAAAAAAAAACAAGTGCTCTGGCGGCGAAGTGCGCAGGACTTTATTTCTGTCCCGCATCACGCCTAATTGGCGTTCACGTGACGCGGCCAGCGGGCGGCGAGCGCTCGGGGTTCAAGCCGCCGCGGGTGGAAATATTAGAACACGGACGCGGTTAGTCTCCCCCTCGTCTCGAAATAATCTCCTCTGGTTTCATCCAATAGCATAATAATGAGGACCGTCCAGGAGTGAGACTGTGTGCCGTGTCCAGCAGAAAGGCTGTGAGTGGCTGGGCCCTGGCTGCACTCACACTGAGATGAGAGCCTATTCTAACTGGACAGTCACTGTTGTCACCTTGTATCTCCAAAAGTTCTCAGAATGTTTAAAAGAACATTCCAATTTCTATGATTTTTTTTTAAACAGGAAATGAAATATGATTTGTTTAGAATACATTTAATTGGTCCCAGGGCCGGGAGGTGTTCCGACTGAGGTTGTAGAGGGTAGTTCCAGCTTTCATTTGATGTAAAAAAAATAAAATATATATATATATATATATAATAATTAAAAATCACCAAAATGGAGATACTGTATAAGATTTTCGCCTGACAGCGGCGAATTCAACTCGACGTTGCTACTAAACATGACAACAAAAGTACTAAAAACATGAGGTAAAGGTTAGCAGCTAAAATGGTGCCAGCTAGTGCAGTATAGGGTCAGGCCATGGCCGCCTGCTAAATGGCCAGTCAGCAGTCACAGGGACAGGGGCGCGGGTTGCCAGACCTGAGGTCACCCATCCCCTCCTCTGAGGTGTCGGGGAAAACACCTAGAGAAGATTGAAGCTCTTGAAAAGGCCTTTCCTGTCTGTAATTGTCAACTTCCAGAGAGACACATGGCGAAAACAGTAGGGGGGGAGGGGGCACTGTGTGTGTGTGTGTGTGTGTGTGTGTGTTAGTTCAACAAGGACCCTGATCTGTAGTACGAGGTTCAGGCATGGCGCATTAATCCCAGACAGCCTGTTTACCTGTCCTTGTCAGTAATGGTGGAATAACGTCAGTGACGGCGCGTCTGCATTAGATAAACACCACGAAACGACCCCGGGGCCTTCTTACACGTCAGCTGAGGTCAAACTCAACGAGCATCATCAATGTGTTTCCACAAGGACACAATAAAGCACAGTGTGTATGTGTGTGTGTGTGTGTGTGAGAGGCAGGTGGTGGTGTTGGTTAGAAAGCCATTTGTTCGGAGCCAAATTGAAACCACAAAGTAGCATACTTCGACAAGTGTTCCATGTGCGTCCAGGGGTCACACGAAGTGGCTCCCTTTCAAGATGTGGTCGGGGGCGGGGGGCGAACCCGTCCGGCCCCTGGTGTCGGAACACAGGAAGCCGAAGTCGCGGCAGGAAGGATGCCCCCTTAAAAACCAGGAAGCCGGCCTCCAGGAAGGCCGCTCTCTCTCTCGTCACCGACTTGAGAGCCGTTCCTTTGGTTTTGAGTGTCTTGTCGGGGACGAGCCACCGTAGTGACGGCGTGCAGACAAACAGCAGAGCCACACACCTTCAGCACATGTCAGAATCAGTAGCTAAACCACAGGCATGGGACGTTTCGTAACGATTTTGCACAGAGACGGGGGGGGGGGGATTCCAATCATAATATTGTGATCGGTTAAGAGCAGTAATTGTCTATAAATACCCCTCGGGCTTTTCTGCTCCAGTGTTTAATCATGGCGTTTGGAAATGTGACGGGTGAGAATTGTTTTTGTTTGCGTCTCTTTTCTCCCCCTCCCCCTGACGACGACGTGCCGCGGTGTTTCTGCTCAACACGTTTTCCCTCCGAGCGTTCGTGACTCACCTGGTTCAGTTGGCGTTGGGCGTCTCCCGTGGAGAGTCAACATGAGATTACAGCCCCATGTTTTCCTCGCAAAAACTGCGAGTGCGCCCACACCCTGTGTCATGAGTGATACCAGCGCCGCAGCGCAATACCTCACGGACGCGCATTCACACACACACACACACACTGTGCAGCCTACACACTGCACACAATCACTACACACCCACACACACACACACACTGGGTTGTGACAGAAAGCAGCCCTGGTTAATTAAACCAAGGGTAGATGCAAGACCGAGCGCAGGGGGAGGGAGAGGATGGAGATCTTGGTGTGTGGGGGAGGTTGGGTTTGGAGCTGGTGGGGGGGGGGTCATTAAGATAGCGGGGGCGCTAATGCAATTCGTCAACTGGAGATGAGGCCGTGGCCCCCGTGACACAGTGCAAGGTGTGGCGAGTCCCGTCACACATCACCGTCAACGCTAACGGTCGTGTCCCTCGCAGAGACAGATGGCCCTAATTCTCGCTCTCCCTGCTCATTTCCATATCGCCAAAACTTTATTCGAACGCCCCTCCCCTCCGCCTGGAACTCCCTTCAAAGTTCAAAGTTCAACTCCCCTGTGCTCAAAAGGCCTTTTAAAAACCTTGTCACTAGTCATCTTTCCCTCTGCTTGCACCTGCTTTTATTGAGCTGCTTACAGTATGGCCCTTCTTTTATCTGTTTTATATATCTTTTATACTGTACCTATTTTGTATTTGTGTTCTTAACTTTATTGTTTGATGTTCGACGTCATTGTAAATCAGGTTCGCCTCAACGGTCGATCAAGTTGAAATAAAAGCTAAATAAAATAAATAAAAACAGAGCCGTCGGCGTGGAACCCCCGACAGGCCGAGCTGATCCTACCGGCGTGGCGGCGTAGCGTGGCGTCCTACGGACGAACGCCGAGTCACCCCCTGACGCCGCTGACCTCCGGTGCCTCCCACAACACAGCCGGTGATTGGAGGAACGGGGTTCGACCTTCTCGAGAGAGAGAGAGGGAGACCTTCGCCCGGAGAGAACGATAACAGAGACGCCGACAGCGCAGGCGTCGCCCGGTCTCTCTGGTGATGATGGACAACATCCACACAGACGCGTGGCCCCGCCCACCGCCCGCACAGTGAGGCGTGGCCCCGCCCACCGCCGCCCGGCAACCGGGACGCAGGCTTGTGATTGTTGGAGAGAGACCTGGTTTCGGTCCACCTGGGCGACGACATTCCCCGTCTCTCGGCGTGAGCTGGCACACACACACACTCTCTCTCTTACACACACACACACACTCTCTCTTACACGCACACACACACTCTCTCTCTCTTACACACACACACACTCCCTCTCTCTCTCTTACACACACACACACACTCTCTCTCTTACACACCCACTCTCTCTCTCTTACACACACACACTCTCTCTCTTACACACACACACTCTCTCTCTTACACACACACACACACTCTCTCACACACACACTCTCTCTCTCTCACACACACAGTCTCTCTCTTTCTCTCCCTCTCTATCTCTCACACACACACGTAGTCTCTATCCCTCGCTTACACACACACACACTCTCTCTCTTACACACACACACACAGTCTCTCTCTCCCTCTCTATCTCTCACACACACACACACAAATACACACACACATATAGACACATACACACACACATATACTGTAGGTACACACACACACACACATACACACAAACGTGCACACACACACAAACACACACTTCATGCCCGCTGCCGCCATGAGCGGACAGCTAAATTGAGGGGAGGCGTCTGTGTGTTTTACCCTTTTAAATGGTCCAGAAAATGATCTCTGATCCGGGGCTCTGAGCGCGGTCTCTCTGGGGGATGATGGATGGATGACGGGGCCCTGAGCGCTGTCTCTCTGGGGGATGATGGATGGATGACGGGGCTCTGAGCGCGGTCTCTCTGGGGGATGATGGATGGACCGATCATCTGTTGCCTGTCTATTAACAGGCTGTGTCTAAACACAGTTTAGCTCCCATTGACTTGGTAGCAATCCTGGGACCCACTGATTGAACACTCTCTCTTTCTCTCTCTCTCTCTTCCCCTCCGTCTCTCTCCTCCCCACTTTCCCTCGTTCTCTCTCTCTTTCCCCTCTCCCCCTCTTTTCCCTCCCTCTTTCTCTCTCCCCCCCTCACTCCCTCTTTCTCTCTCTATCCCGTCTCTCCCTCGTTCTTTCTCTTTCCCCTCTCTCCCCCTCTCCCTCTCTCTTTCTCTCTCCCCCCCTCACTCCCTCTTTCTCTCTCCCCCCCTCACTACCTCTTTCTCTCTCTATCCCTTCTCTCCCTCTTTCTCTCTCTCTATCCCTTCTCTCCCTCTTTCTCTCTGCCCCAGTCTCTCTCTCCCTCTATCTCTCTCCCCCTCTCTCTCTATCTCTCTCCCCCCCTCTCTCTCTCTCTCTCCGGCGCATGACGTCACGTGACGGAGGTGTTCTGCTGGGTAGTGGAGGCGTCTGTCTCCCAGCGAGCTCTGTCCAGAGGAAACCCGCACAGATGACCGTTCAGATCCGTCGCCAGGCGCCATCGGACAGGCCGCGTGTTTCCAATGACACGGAGGCGAGCGCACACACAAACACACCACACACACACACACACACACACACACACACACAACCAGGCCTGTTCTGAAATGAAAAGTTGTGTGGGGACGAAAGCGGGAGGTGCTAAAATGGCTTCAGAAGGGGGCGGATGTGTCGAAACCCGACGACCCATGGCTTTTCTTCTTTGTGTGTGTGTGTGTGTGTGTGGTGAAATCAACGTATCGTATAGCGGCTTTGAAACCGACGACTGTTTCCAGTTTCAACACCTCCTCGATAAAGTTCTGCGCGCTGTCCCGTACGGATCGCGACGCGCCGACGACAGCGCGAGCAGAGGGGGGTCCGCCGGGCCGCGGAGGGAACGGCGCCGTGGCGACCCGCCTCCTTCAGGAGGTGTGAAGGCCCCCCGCCCCGAACCGACTTCAGACTCCCGTCCCCTGCGAAACAAGAGACCCTGTGTGGGGGGGGGGGGGGGGGGGGGGGGGGCCTCAGCTCGCCGCACAAAGGCCGTCTTGTGCCGTTCACACACACACACACACACACACGCACGATATACAGTATAGGCACAGATAGGCACACTACACTCGGACACGGCTACGCGTCCGAAACGCCTTTCCGACGATCCAGGCGCCTTTTTTCCCTGTCCCCTCAGTCGCGAGGAGGCGTCTGTATTTTCTGGGCTTACCGGCTGCAGACGGCCTTTAGCCGACAGGCTGCTGGTTCTGGTTCTGTGAGCCCCGGGGCGGAGCTGGTTCTGGTTCTGTGAGCCCCTGGGCGGAGCTGGTTCTGGTTCTGTGAGCCCCTGGGCGGAGCTGGTTCTGTGAGCCCCTGGGCGGAGCTGTTAGCTGACAGGCTGCTGGTTCTGGTTCTAGGAGCCCCGGAGGGGAGCTGGTTCTGGTTCTAGGAGCCCCTGAGGGGAGCTGGTTCTGGTTCTAGGAGCCCCTGAGGGGAGCTGGTTCTGGTTCTAGGAGCCCCGGAGGGGAGCTGGTTCTGGTTCTAGGAGCCCCGGAGGGGAGCAGGTTCTGGTTCTAGGAGCCCCGGAGGGGAGCAGGTTCTGGTTCTAGGAGCCCCTGAGGGGAGCTGGTTCTGGTTCTAGGAGCCCCTGAGGGGAGCTGGTTCTGGTTCTAGGAGCCCCGGAGGGGAGCTGGTTCTGGTTCTAGGATCCCCGGAGGGGAGCTGGTTCTGGTTCTAGGAGCCCCTGAGGGGAGCTGGTTCTGGTTCTAGGAGCCCCGGAGGGGAGCAGGTTCTGGTTCTAGGAGCCCCGGAGGGGAGCTGGTTCTGGTTCTAGGAGCCCCTGGGAGCAGCGGAGGGGAGCTGGTTCTGGTTCTAGGAGCCCCGGAGGGGAGCTGGTTCTGGTTCTAGGAGCCCCGGGGCGGAGCTGGTTCTGGTTCTAGGAGCCCCTGGGAGCAGCGGAGGGGACTCGGCTCACATCTCTCTCCCCCGCATGCTGATAAAGTGCTCTGATAAAGACACCTGGGCGCTGGGGAGGGATGGCCAGCCCTCAGCGGGTGTGTGTGTGTGTGTGTATGTGTGTGTGCGTGTGTAGGTGAGTGTGTGTGTGTAGGTGTGTGAGTGTAGGTGTGTGTGTGTGTGTGTTGTGTGTAGGTGTGTACTGTAGGTGTGTGTGTGTGTGTGTGTGTGTGTGTGTGTGTGTGCGTGTGTGATAAAGCGTCAGGGGAAGGCGGTGGGCCCTCAGGGCCACCATGACAGAGCGAGGTGTCTGAAGGAGAGAGGAGGAGGAGAGGAGGAGAGGAAAAGAGGGGGAAATCAAGTCAAAGAGCAGACGAGAGGTGTCGTAGGAATGATGAAGAGGTCTAGAGGTGTATGTGTGTGTGTGTAGGTGTGTGTGCCCCTCCGTGCACATGTTAAAGGGTATGAGAACCTGATGTAGTGGCTCCACCAGCTGTGGATGGTGAGAGGGGGAGGTGTGTGTGTGTGAGTGTGTAGATGGGGGGGAGGGCTTTGCCATGTGTTTATGTTGACTAATGAGCTAATTACCCGGGCCCTAATCTGCTCAACTTGTGTCATTTCACAGGAATGCTGCAGCAGTCAAACACTTTCAGATTAGGGTTCATTTCCTGACAGTTAGGCACAGACTACCAGGGGCTGGAACTGCTCCACACGGCAGGCGTTAAACCCTCCGGTGGCTCCTGCTGCTCCTCCATTTGGCCCCTGCTGCTCTGTGGAGCTGCGTGCGCTACAGGCCGCCAGGGCCCCCTGCGATGTACTGTGCTCAAAGACTTATTACCCAACCTGGGCCCAGGGGCCCAAGAGCTCAGGGGGCCCTTTCTTGTCGCACAGTTAAAGGGTTTAGTCATTCACGTCAATAACAAGTCATAAGAAAGAAACGATCGTGATACTTTTTAAATGAGTGTTTATCTGTAGTACTTTAGAGGGGTTGAGTACTTCATGCAATATGGGTCCCTGGACACATAGTTGCGAAATCCAAAAAGCAAGTCCTCCCCACTAGGTCTCTCGAGTCAAAACCGAGCTGGTAAAGCTGCTTTTATTGTGAGATTTCTCTAATTATCTTCAAATTGGATTTGGATGCCGTCTCATTGGGCAAATTCAAAAATGTGATCCATGAAACAGGTGGAGGGGCCCTACATGTGTCTGTGCCCAGGGGCCCGTCATTTCATAATCCGTCTATGACTGGGCTGGTATAGCCGGTTTCGGACCGGAAAAGTCATGTGCCGACGCTAGATCACGACGACAAGTCCCGACACGCGGTGACCTCGGAATGCGCTGGATTACAACGCTCTTACATCGCATTACAGGTACTGATTACCTCGTCCACGGATGATAAACCACTTCTCTGTAATTATAGGAACATCGGTGAATTGATTTGTGCTCACCTTGTATAAATGAATACAGTACATCAATTAGCTAACATGGAGAGACACAATACAAGAACATTAATCTCCTTTTCCACGTGGACTGACTGATGGTTCCTATCCATCCTTCCATGGTGAAGAGCCAAGAAACGATGTTGAGAAGGAAAGCCGGTCGAGTCTTTAGTCACACAACTCAAGGTAGGTCTGGATCCCCCTGGTCTGGGCAGGGTTAGTTAAATACCCCCACCCTCCCCTCCCCACCACACACACACACACACACACACACCCCTGGAGTTTTCCCAGCCTGCTGGCCTTCCTTCAGCAGGCTCTCATCCATCACTCTGCTGTAGGTGGTCCCTCTCTCCTCCTCCTCTTCCTCCTCTCACACCTTCATCGTGAAAAAAAAACACAAAAAAACAAGAGAAAGACACCCCTTTTCCGGGAAACGAGAAACCGCGACCGCCGGGGGCTTTTTAAGACAACACGAGCCTCGATTCCGCTCTTTAAAAAGGCGCTGTAAACTTTTCGGGATTATTAGTAGGCCCTATGAGGGATTATTAGTAGACCCTATGAGGGATTATTAGTAGACCCTATGAGGGCCGCGTTATTACTGTACAAAGCAGAGGCGGTTGGATTATTAGTAGGCCCTATGAGGACCGCGTTATTACTGTACAAAGCAGAGGCGTAAACCCAGAGTAGCTCCTGGTCCTTTTGTTCCCAGTCGTTTCCGGGTCCTGGGAGTAAAAAAAAAAGGCCACACGAATAACAGCGGTCCCCTGCTCAGGGGGCCCCTGAGGCCGGGCCCCTCGCTCCGCGGTAGCCGGGGCCGTTCACATAGAAGGCAGGTTGGTTGATATTTAAATGTGCTCCGTTTGTTTGTACAAGGGACCCCCGTGTGTGCATGCGAGCCCGGCTGAAAGAACCGGCTCCTTTTGAAGCGGGTCGCACCAGGAAAGTGAAGGGGAAGGAAACGCTGCTCGCTCGGTGCTTTGGTGTTTTATACATCGACGGAATGACTTCCCTCGAATAAAGAGACGCGTACCGTTCGGACTCTTCGTCTGGAGCAACCTGCCTACTTCCTGTCCTGCGAACTCTCTCTCTCGCTCACACTCTCTCTCTCTCCTTCTCTCTCACCCTCTCTCTCCCCCCTCTCTCTCTCTCATTCTCTCCCCTCTCATTCTCTCACCCTCTCTCTCCTTCTCTCCCCCTCTCTCTTACCTCTCTCTCCTTCTCTCCCCCCCTCTCACACCCTCTCTCCTTCTCTCTCACCCTCTCCCTCCACACTCTCTCTCTCCTTCTCACCCCCCCCCCACACACACACTCTCCTTCTCTCTCACCCCCCCCTCTCTCTCTCACCCCCCCCCCCCCCCCACCCCCCCTCTCTCTGAACAATGAGCCCGGGGACTCTGGATCCGCTGCTTTGGTCTGGCAGCAGGTACAGTGCGATAGCATCCTTCCAGATGAGTTCATAGTTATGTAAACCTGTGTGACAGATGTATAATCAAACCGTGATTGTCTCATTTTGTCTCACTGACCTGAGACGACTGTCTCACGATCCTCTCAAGAGCTGAACAATGGGTGGCAACTTTGAAGTATATTCTGATTCATGGAGTGAGTGGATTTAGAAGAACATGCTTCCTGATGGCCAAATATGACTTTTCAAAAGACTTGATTGTTGTTGTTTTTGGTTGTATTTCATTTTATATTTTGACCTGCTAGTGCCTGTGAGAAGGGAATATTTATTTCTCTCCCTCTCTCTATCCCTCACCCTCTCTCCCTCCCGGTCTCTCTCTTCTTCCCTCTACCCCAACCTCTCCCTCTGTCCCTCCCTCTCTCCCTCTCTCCTTCCCTCTCTCTCTCTCTTCCTTCCTCTACCCCAACCTCTCCCTCTGTCCCTCCCTCTCTCTCTCTCTCCTTCTCTCCTTCCCTCTCTCTCTCTCTTCCTTCCTCTACCCCAACCTCTCCCTCTCCTTCTGTCCCTCCATCTCTCTCTCTCCCTCCTTCTCTCTCTCTCATTCTGTCCCTCTCTCCCTCCCTCTCTCTCTCTCCTGGGATGCTGCCATGCACTGTTTTTCCCTCCCACTGCCCTGTCTTGTAATTACAGCCCTGCTCTCTGCTGTCATGTTGGCAAACAAAGGTCTTAAAGCGCACTCGCAATGTAATTGCCTCTAATCTGAGACATAATGTGTCCTTTCAAGTCGACTTCTCGGGGAGAAAGAGGATCCGTTGTTCTCTGCCTTCTTGTTTGTGAGCTCTCACTGGCTGAACAGTGTGTTATTACTCAGGTCCATGTTGCGTAGCTTTGGCGCAGGGTGGGTAGGCTAGCGCTAAACCATATTCCTGGGGATTCAAGCTTTATCGAATAAAAACAAATGCAATGCTACTTACAACCTCCCAGCACTGGGACCAATTACCTGTAAATGTACTCTAAACAGCTCATCGGGGACTTGATGTTCAAAAACATGGGAATTTGAATGTTCTTTTTAACATTCTGAAAACCTGCCATTTGGGAGGTACACGGCTTTGACCCAACAGCAGCAATAGGATAGTAACAGAGGGTCCCATGGCCATAACTTGGGGGTGGGGGGGGGGTACCATAGTTAATTTCGTTGATGAACACTATGAACGACAAAAACATTTTTCATCAAATAAAAACGATGAAAATGAACAAATTTATGATGACGAAAACTATGATGAAATCTACTGATTTTCCTCAACAAATAAAAACTAGACGAAAATGTTAGGGAGGGACGATTTGGGAAGAGATCCAATCAGAATGCTGAGATTTCCGTGAAAGGTGTGGCTCACTCTGAAAAAACAGGCAAGGAGAGCGCATAGAAACGTGATTCAGTAGCTTTGTCCATCAGTCTAATAGACGTTTCCTCCAGGAGTTTACAAGTTTGGAAATTCTAGAGAAATGGTTAAATAATGCATTACACTTTAACTAAACCCATTCGATTATAGTCGACTGAATCTACTGTAGACTAAAATGTTAGTCATTTAGTCTACTAAAGTGAGACTACAACTAAAACAATTCAGATGACTAAAATATGACAAACTAAACAGCACTTTAGTAAAAAAAAAGTGAATGAAAATTTGCTGTCAAAGTGAACACTGGGGCGCGCCACCTTTGGCCTGGTTTCTCTTCATGGACAACATCAGGCTGGTCTGCCTGCCTGCCTGCAGCTGGAAGTGTTTCTGGGGTTTAGGCCAGGTGTCTCCCTGCTCCGCTGCCCTGCCCTGCCCTGCCCTGCCCTGCCCTGCCCTGCCCTGCCCTGCCCTGCCCTGCTGCCCTGCCCTGCCCTGCCCTGCCCTGCCCTGCCCTGCCCTGCCCTGCCCTGCCCTGCCCTGCCCTGCCCTGGGACTAGGCCTCAGCGGAGCCTGGGACTGGAGTGTGAGAGCGAGCTGGGAGGAGGGGGTGATCGTGCTGGCTGCCCTCAGAGCTCTAGGAGGTCCCGCAGTCAGACCCGCCTGACTGGTGCTTGCGTGTAACTGATCCAGCACGCTAGGACTGCTGCAGGGGAGTGTGTGTGTGTGTGTGTGTGTGTGTGTGTGTGTGTGTCCTGAGAATACTGGACAAACCCCTCCACGTCTAGAAGCCTCTCGTGCTCAAGAAAGGGAGATTTGATTTTCTGTGCGTTTCCAGGGGGGTTTTGGCGAGCACATTTCTGCGTA
Organism: Borostomias antarcticus; assembly: GCF_949987555.1. NCBI lineage: Eukaryota > Metazoa > Chordata > Actinopteri > Stomiiformes > Stomiidae > Borostomias > Borostomias antarcticus. The sequence continues at coordinate 74,781 of NW_028176355.1, forward strand.
TCGAGTAAAAAAGCACAATATCTAATGTCTCCGTTCGATGGGGAAACGGGGTAGAGAGAGGCTCGGGGGAGCGCGGTAAGACGAGACGCAGTGTTTCTAGAATCCTTCAGCTGGAGCTCTGTGTGGGCTCTTTAAGGGACCCAGCTGTGCACCCTGGAGGTCCCGGACTCTTAACTGGGACAAGGTCAGAGCGGTGGGGGCCGGCCCTCCAGCTCCAGGGCCCCCGGCACGGCCCCCGGGTCCGGCCTGAGGTTCCAGGAGCCACAGAGAATTGATGGGTCCCTGGAGAGTCCTCACACACAGGCCTCACTAACAATCACCCATTCATCCGCCAAGCAAGCTGCGCTCGCACTCTCTCCCGTTTTTAGCTCGGGGGGGGGGGGGGGGGGGGGGGGATATAAATACAATTTTGTTGTTGCTTAAAATTGCACGCATTCTTCGGATGCAATGGTGAATTCGATTTAGAAACACACGCAGATGATGTCGAAATTCCTCCGGTTTGAGAATAGCATGTGGGGCACAAACTGAAGACTGCTTAAGGACACGACGCTGAGAGCAGAACAGTAAATGAGTGTCTCCCGAAATACGGCCGGTATATTTTTGGTCAGTTTGCGGCTTCGAACTGTTGGCTCACACACATTACGCCTCGCGGGCCAACGGCGCAGTACACACCCCTCCTCTGTTACGTAAGAGAGAGAGTGTGTGTGAGAGAGAGAGAGAGAGAGAGAGAGAGGGAGAGCGCCAGAGCGGTTTAGCCATATGTGGACAAGATGGGTGAGTGGGGGGCGCACTATGTCCCCCGTCCCTTAAAGCCATTGACCATGACTGAATCAACTCTGGTCGGCGCAGCGCGCCCCCCTGCTCGCCCCCCTGCTCGCCAGACCCGGCACCCAGTCAGGCTCCTCCTGGGTGCGGCGGAGAGAGAGATGGAGGGGTCAGCTGTGCGCCAGCTACGTCTCTCCCCGAGTTACTAGTCAGTTATTTATAGAGCGAGAACAAATATACAATAGAGAATAAGTAGCGGGCAGTGGTCTTTGGGGTCGGAGGGTGGAGGGGGGTGGGGGCAGGGGGGGCGGAGTCTGCCTGCTGAAACATCTGTCCCCTCCTTTGAAAGTCAACTCCGCCTCCGCCGTGTTCGATGTCCACTCTGGGGGGGGCGCTCCACCGCTGTCAGAGGGGCGGGCGTGGCAGTCAAAATAGAGATGGAGGTGGGGGGAGCAGAGTACCCCACACACACCACACCACCATCTCTCCTAACCCACCCCCCACACACACACACACCACCATCTCTCCTAACCCCCCCCCCCCACACACACACACACCACCATCTCACCTAACCCCCCCCACCCCACACACACACCACCATCTCACCTAACCCCCCCCACCCCACACACACACACACACCACCATCTCACCTAACCCCCCCCACCCCACACACACACACCACCATCTATCCTAACCCCTCCCCCCACCCCACACACACACACCACCATCTCACCTACCCCCCCCCACACACATACGCACACACACACCACACCACCATCTCTCCTAACCCCCCCCACCCCACAACACACCACACCACCATCTCTCCTAACCCCCCCAACCCCACACACACACACACACACCACCATCTCTCCTAACCCCCCCCCACCCCACACACACACACACACACACACCACCATCTCACCTAACCCCCCCCCCCACCCTACACACAGACACACCACCATCTCACCTACCCCTCCCACACACATACGCACACACACACACACCACACCACCATCTCACCTAGCCCACCCCCCCCCCCCCATACACACACCACCCCCCCACACAGAGCATCCCTGGTCCAGGCTAGTCAAGCTCCCCTCCCCGGGCCTGGCCGCCCTCCATGACAGGGACAACAGTCACCTTTGTCCGAGCAACACAGAGGCCGCTTTGAGCAGGAAGAGAGGCGTATTTCCAGAGGTGTGAGAGGAGAAAGTGCCTCCAGACAGCCAGAGAGCATAGCTACAGCACCGATGAGGTGTGGACTTCCTGGAATAACCCGTTCCTCCAGTAGCACAGGAAATGAGAAGCCCCACTCGGATGGTGGGAATACGGTGGACAGTCTCGGTTAATCTGGACGAGTCGACTCTATAGTCCTAAAATCTCCCGTCAATCTGGAGGAGTCGGCTCTAAAGTTGCCCCGTCACTCCGAGGCCCCTGCGGTCGATCGACGCGGTCACGGCTCTTCTCTGTCCTGGCCCCGCAGGGGTGGAACGAACTGCCCACTGATGTCCAGGACAGCAGAGTCGCTGCCCATCTTTCACCGCAGGCTCAAAACTCACCTCTTCAAGAAGTACGATCCTCCCTCTTAAGCACCTATTGTATTTTTTGTTTGTTATTCTTGCACTTTGCCATCAGCACTAGATAACATTCTTAGTCACTTGTTTTAGAAAGGAGATGCACTTGTGAGCTCTGGCAAGTAGTAGTACATTGGCTTTTCCAATGTAATTATTCTGTAAATAATTGTAAGTTGTTAGATAAAAGCGTCAACTAAATGACTAATGTAATGTAGTCCTACAGCCTGTCAATCTGGAGGAGTCAACTCTAGTCCTGCTGCTTATCACACGTTTGAAGCATTTGATACAGATGGTTTGCGTGTAACTAAAGCATCTGGTTCGCAGTTTTGTTGTCGGCAAACTCTTTAAGAAGAAGAAGAAGAAAAAGGAGGAAATTAGTCAATCAATATGAAACGTTTTCTGGCGGGGAGCAAAAAATCGTCTCTAATTATACAAAGCGAGACGCACTTTAATCCCGATCCAAATCGAGCCGCGTAGCTGGTCTGGAGTTTCAAAAGCCCTCGCTGGCGGACACACCATGCATCTGTAACCTGTGCCGTCCAATGACAGATGACGTGATCTGATACCCGGACGCTTCCCAGGGGCGCAGAACCGGATCGCGGGGTTTCCAGAGCCCGTCCGTTTTGTGTTCGGACTAATAGCGAAGTGCTGATAGGCTACTGGAACCGACGCCGGCCAGTTGAGTTACTGTCAAACATTTGTATCCGAGCGCTTTCGGGAGGCGGCCTGCGCGACCGGGCCCGTGGTCGTGGCGTCTCTCAGAAGCCGGGCGGGGGTGGGGTGGGAGGTGGGGGGGTTGGGAGGGCCAGGGAGATGGCGGGGGTGGGGGGGTTGGGAGGGCCAGGGAGATGGTGGGGGTGGGGGGGTGCGGGGTAACGTGGAGCTGACACAGGCTCTGTTTAGTCTGTCTGCGTCAGAGGCGCTTCGTTACAAACTCGTAAATTCAGGCCAACTGACAGTCCCGGACCGACCTTCCCACACACACCCTCCTAGACACATACAATACGCACACACACACACACGTGAACATACAGTACTGCACACACACACAAACTACTGTGACACACATTTACAAACATGGGTTCTAAGACTCATTCTATGCTCATTCTCAGGTTACGAGAGGTCATCTTTTTTTTTCTTCAGGATTGTCAACTTAATATTCTTAAGGATGAGTCTCCGTTGTCCACTTAACTGCACATCTGTCCTCATCCCTGTCACTGTCTCCTCCAGGGACGAGGCCAAAGAGGAGTAGACTGACTCCTCATACCTGTCACTCCCTCCTCCAGGGCCCAGGCCAAAGAGGAGTAGACTGACTCCTCATACCCGTCACTGCCTCCTCCAGGGCCGAGGAGAGAGAGGAGTAGACTGACTCCTCATACCTGTCACTCCTCCTCCAGGGCCGAGGCATTTCATGTTGTTGCAATTTATTTGTAATAACTTCTCAACCTCAGACTCAGACTTTTCCACACAAAAAACAAGACTAATGTTTACAGTACAGACACATTTCAAATGTTGACACAAGAAACCACATTTAAACTAATATGTAGAAGACGAAGCACAATAACTAACCTCAACAATATACAGATTACATTATTCAATAGCTATTCTTATTATAAGGCAATGACGGACATAATTACCAGTCTAAACACAAATTTATTTTTTAAATGTTTACATTTATACAGTAGGCCTATTTAATTTGATTAGTCATACAAGTAGATTATAAAACAGTTATACAACTGTATTTGATTTATATGGTAGTTTTTGCTGATGTGAGGACTGGTGACCACTCAACATTTTGATAGATTAAGTACCGATTTCTACTATTAATATGGAGGTTTAACAATGCATTTTGAATTTGATACAAAATTAGGAATACATGTATTTATGTGAACTAACCTTTATTCATCATTATCTATGTGTAGCTATTATCGGTATTTTAATCAATCAACAAAAAATTCTAAAGTGTTAACAGACTGCAAAAGGAAACTTTTGTGCGTTCTGGTCAGATGACTTGTCTTTGCTTTATCCGTTCTGCGTGCTGTCAAGCATGGCGCTCGGAATCAGAACACGGCGAGGTCCACCGGCAAACCAAACAAACAGCAGCAGAGCAGCAGCATCACATCTGATTCCCCCGGCTGAAAACCCATAACAAATACAGCCTGGAGAATCAATGTGATTCTCTGAAACCCAACGCAGGGACGAGGTGCTACCCCTCCGTTTCCTTGTTGTGTTGGATGAAAGAGCACATAAAACAAAGATGACTGTATCAAAAAGAGAGATTAACTAAGAACGAAATACTTAATGTTCACTTAATATCATTGATATTCAAGAAACAAATAACTAGAATGAATGAAGTAAACATAGTTACAGTTAATCTAGTTACAGTCATTTGACACTCGCCATCTGTGAGTGCATCCTCAAATTATCAAAGGAGATCATTTCAGTTCTATATGCACACATTTGTAAATAATATGCATTAATACTTACTTTAATACTTACTGTATTATTAAAGTCTATTATCCACATAATTATCATAAAAAGGACATTAATTCTCGCATACAGTAGCTTTTTATAATGCAATATTACAGTAAACCATTTTAATTAGCTGATTCATGCATCAATGTAGCATCAATAAGTACAAGCAGCAGTTATAGTATTTTATGAAATACTTTGCATACTTAGCATTTTAGTCTCATTACTTTTTTGAATGTACTGCATTGTATAATAATTTAATTTAAATCCAAATTTATAGCTAAATATAATTTTTTTTTAAATGACACTGCAAAATTCCTGTCAAAATAAGGTCATTTTTTTTGTCAGTTAAGATGCACAGTTTGGGTCTTGGTTCTGGACCGGCTTGGTTCTGTGATTGACGGCCGTGAGGTAAACAGGATATGGTCGTGAGTGAGAGAGCTCCCCAGGGTGGAGCTCATTGGTCCGTCCGAGCGGCCCCAGAACAGGGAGCCATCCTGGGTGTGTGTGTCCAGCTCCGGCTGCAACCCTGGAGGTCCACAACACCACCTCCCATCCTGTCTCTCTCTCTGTGTGTGACCCACGAAGAGCAGGAGTACATCTGCTTCTGTGTACTGATCTCTGTATCATAATGTGCATTTTGGAATAATATAAGTTTAGAAAAATATGTTTTGCATTATAATATTAATCCAACTCCATCGGGATATTTGTGAAGTTGATCGCTGATCAATCCCAGGATGTGTTAAGTCACAAATGACTAACACACAAAAAAACAGTAAATGAACTTTGCAACTAGCAGCAATCACACTTGTTTTCACTGCACCATTAACGCAGGTCCCGTGAACCTAGGATGGTTCGACAGGCCTGTCGAACGCTGTTTCAGAGAGGAATCCCCCTATAATTACGTTTTAAGAGCAGAGGAAGCTGTAGTCTTGAACCCCATCATTTAGCCAGAATAGAATCAACACGGGCCTCCTCAGAGCCGAGGCGCCTGATACGCACCCCACACAGTCACACTGCAAATAACCACGTTCATACCCCGGAGCCGCGATCTGAGGTCAGCATCAGGCTAGGAGAAAAACACTCGTCTTATTACCACAGCTACATGATGCAGGTGTTTCTAAGAAAGGAATGGTCGTTATGAAAAGACAATAAAAAAAAAAGTATTTTTCCCAGACACCATCAGCATCAGCTTCTATTATTTATTCTTCCTGAACAAAAAAACTTGAAAATAACTACTGTAGGTTTTAGATGACAGCAGTTGATTTTTCAGTGCAGAGAGAAGTTGAGATATGCGTGCCGCTACATGTCACTGTACTTCAGTGCACATTCAATGGCATGTCTTTTCATAGCATCACTGTAACTTGATTTAGATAATAAACTAGCATGTCGTTCTAACGTCTATTATTAGCAGGAGTTGAGCCGACTGCTCACATCAAGGTCAGTTGCGGCTGTAAGGTTTTGATATCTAAACTCCGGGACATGGAATGTTCATCTCTGATGTAACCGCCTTGGTCTTCTTTGATGTCACGCCAAAACTGTCAGTGGAATAGCCTACACCTTAAAACAAACAGAATACTGTATCTCATACCTGGGGATTACATAGGTTTGATGACAAACAATTAACGTGAATTTGAAAAGACAACACTTGTTGGAGGTAGCCTACACTACACCCAGAAGTGTCGACAGTAAGGCTTGAGAAAGACGATTTCGTGATACTTTTTTTGTTTTGTTATTACTGTATTTGTTTCTGTCAACTGTTTGTTACCATGGTGACGTTCTTATTGAAACCAAACCAGGGAAACCTCTCAGGTACACAGAACACGTTCCACAACGCATCTGTAAAAGTCAGCCAGCTATATCATGAATACATGAGCTGGAATAATTGGTAAATATTCTTTGGAATTCTATCGTCAAACTTTTACTGAACATTCCATCACACAGACAGACAGGAGAGACCTCTGATCATCAGTGTGAAGTCTGGCCTAGCTGTTTCTGGACCCCCCACGCCCCCCCCTCCCCGCTGTGACCTGGGGGGTCAACGGCAACGCGGTCTCAAAGTGTCCGTGTGTGTGTGGGTGAGCCGTGCCCACGCTCTGTGGCACGATAAAGCAATTTACAACGCCGGGGCCGCTCTGTAAACTGGTAATAAGGAAGGTCAAGCCCTTTAGACAGCGCCCCTCACCAAACTGGCCTGCCCCCCCGCCACAAATAACAGCATGGCGCCAGGGACATGATCCTCCTACACGGACGGGAAGAAACGAAAATCCCACCTGACAAACCATGCGAGAGAGAGAGAGAGAGAAGAAAAGGAAGCTCATGTCCATCGCGTGTTTTCCATTCATATCTTCATTTCATTTTCATTTATTTTATTTGTTAATTAACTTTTATTTAACGGCGTTAATGATGAGCGCTTCACCATCGCCGAGCCGGGGCGTTTTGAATCGTTTTACATGTTTCCTACTCTCGCTACGCCCCCCCCCCCCCCCTGGGGGAGCCTGCCGACGGGGGCCTGTGAAGCAGCGCAACGTACCAAATATTGAGCGTAATAGCTGGTTACGGCGCTATCTCCTCCACCCCGAGCTGTCAGTCTCTGCCCCTGGGCTCATTAAAAAGCCCAGGCTGGGGTGTGTTTGTTTGCACTCACTGCGGGCAGACGGGAACGGGCGCAGGGGTGGGGGCACGCCGAGCACGCCATGCCCCCTTAAATCACTCCCCCGTGCCAAAATGCTGACACCACGGCGGAATCCTGACAAAACATTCCCAGCGAGCGAGAGAGGGAGGGAGGGAGGGAGGGAGGGAGGGAGGGAGGGAGGGAGAGAGAGAGGGAGGGGGAGAGAGAGAGGTCTTAATTAGACTCGCCAGCCAACAACACACACCGAGCGACGCTGACTGCTGCTGTGCCCTTCCATCCTCCATCCTCCATCCTCCATTACTAAACCGTCATTCGTCAAATATCATAACAGGAATGCAAAGAAACAAACAGTTCACGAGTTCAAACCGGGAACAGTTTTCATTTGACCCGCATCCGTGACCTCATAACATCATCACCCCCCCCTAGATACTCAGGTGTCCTTACCTGTACGGAGCATGTCATATCCTGACGTAACCGCCAGCCCCGTCCTGGTAGTCGTCGTCCCCCCCCCCAACTCCTCTCTCAGGCCTCCGGTCCCCCCCCCCCCCCCCCCCGTCTATCTGCCGTATCCACGGCGCCCTGCGAAAGCCTGCATTATCTGAGAAGTGACAGAAGGAACTGGCGTCGGCATAGAAAAGCCACTCGGGGTCCGACATGAACCCGCTTGCTGTGGCCTGGCCTCTGGGACAGCAGTGTGCGTCCGGACCCCCCCATGGCTCTCTGCTGCCACCTGTCTGCGGAGGGCGGTACTGGGCACTGAGACACACTAACAAGACCCGGGGTATCAGAATGTGAGGAATAAAGCTCAGTAGGGATCCCATCAAAGGCTCTCTCTGGCTTTGTTACCTAATATGAAGCGTATTCTCACTGGGGGATTTTTGCCTGCGAAGCAAACGGGAACATGCAGCGTTGTGCAACCGTGTGTGCACTGCCTTGTGGGTAAGCCGGCCAGTCGCCACACATGCAGAACCAACTTGCTGACAGTGTCCAATAATTTCCTCTGGGGTTTAAGTTCAGTTCCCAGAATGAGGGATTTATGGAAAAGGGCCAAAGGCCCCCGTGTAGGTGGTTAGGTTAGGCAGCGTTAGCAACTCACAGCCTCTTCACACAGTGAGACAGACCCATATTTGTGATTCTTTTTTTAATAATTTAATATTTTGCATCCCTACTACGAAGCTGTTGCTTGCCATGTCCTAAGAATTGCATTGTTCAGATTCAGAATGACCTTGTGTTATACAAATACTGTATAGAGAGAAAGAAAAACTGTTTCTTCAAACTTAAGCTCTCACTCACTTGAGAGAGAGAGAGAGAGAGAGAGAGAGGGAGAGAGAGACAGACAGAGAGAGGGGGAGAGAGAGGGAGAGAGAGAGGGAGAGAGACGGAGAGAGAGAGAGGGAGAGAGAGAGAGGGAGAGAGAGAGAGGGGGAAAGAGAGAGAGAGATGCAGATTCAGAATGACCTTGTGTTACACACATACTGTATGGAGAAAAAAAAAGTTTTTTCAAACTTAAGCTCTCACTCACTCATGAGAGAGAGAGAGGGAGAGAGATAGAGTGAGGGAGAGAGAGGGAGAGAGAGAGAGGGAGAGAGAGAGAGAGAGGGAGAGAGAGAGAGAGAGAGAGTGAGGGAGAGAGAGGGAAAGAGAGAGAGAGAGAGAGAGAGAGATTTAAAAGAAAAAAAGGGCTCCTATACTGGAGGCTGTTTACCCAAAATTTTCAGCAGGGTTAAAAATAGCGCAGAGCCTTTCCACATTAAAAGCATCTCTCGGCCCATAAGCGTTGATGAAAGAGATGAGCAAAGGGGTCCTGAACACTACTGCAACTGAGCTGCACGACCGCCAGGAGCCCAACGCCAAACCCTCCACCGACGCCAGCGAGGTCAGCCGTGATCCAACACTACCCTGACAGCCCAGTCCCTATGAGTTCAGGCGACAGACGACGTCCCCCTGAAACAATGACTCATCGAAAAGCCAATTCGTTGAGTAGATGACCGCCTGAAAAACTAGCGTTGGAGAGGAGTTGCGAGAGCGTTGGTGGCGGAAAAGTCAGATACTCTGACGAGAACACCTCGGGCAGGAAGCTCTCCAGGGTCTAACATAAATAGCAATCAGGCAACGAGTAAACCAATCAGCAGCTTTGTTACTAAATATGCACCAATCAATTAGCGAATGGATTTCCTTCCAAATTAACGAACCGAATCAGAGCATTGCTGGCACTCTGTTACGGACAATTTACACTGTGTTTTTCTTAAATGAATTCAATACACTTTTGACTTGGTGAATTGCAGTTTTTTTTTTGTGTGTGTGAACATGCTGAAATACTCCCGTCTCGTCGCTTGGCAGGTGGACGCACGAACCGACTCTGTACACAGAAACCATCACAACATCCTCTATGTGATCTGTATTCCCCATCATTAACACAGTATATAATGTACAAACACTGATTATAAATGTGATCGATGTCTAGGACATTAACAGCGGCGCGTTTTGCCGCACATGTGGAAGCTTTGCGGAGCCCATGGTTCAGTCCTGCAGCATATTCACGGTGTATTGTTTATCCTACAGGAGGCTGGATGTGTGCTGGATTAGTATTTGAACGATGACAGTTTCTGTTCCTTGGAAAAGCCTGGAGGGGGTCGTATCGTCATGACTACCTTCCCACCGCCTATGTGTTCCAGTCCACTCACACACACGCACACGCACACACACACACACACACACACGCACACACACACACAGCTGTCTGACAGACAGCAGGCAGACCTCCATCCCCTAGCATCCAGCAGCTAATCAGCACCAGACTGGATCCTTCTCCCTGGAGGAGGTTCGCGGCAGGAAGGCACAACCTCGTCAGGACCGACGGACGTCAGGATGAAGGCGAGGGGGCAGCAAGGGACGTCCGCTGACGGAGTCCAGAATGAGTCGCTCAGAGCCTGTGTGTAGGCCAGCTGGGTGTGGCTCAATGGCTGCTGGGTGTACAGTAGTGTGCCTGTGGATATGTTCACATGTCCTACAGTAGGTCGTTGGGAACGGGCCGATTGAAAACAGACAAGGGAGCGAGGCAACACGTTGCATTGATTTACGGCCCTTTGACAAAACAGCTCTGGAATGAATGTTCATGTCAAGCTATTTGTATGCGGTTGCTTTTAAAAAAAAAAAAACATTTTTAAGTTGAGTGGATAGCCAAAATGGTATTTGTCATATCCAAAACAGCGGGAAATGCGACAATGACAGGGCACAAATTGATCACAGATCTGTGTAAACATGACCCTGATGTGGTGAGAAATAGGCAGTTACAGTCGCATTATTAATGTCTCAGGAATGTGCAGCTATTTGGTGTTACGTGGTGAGAGCGCCCTGTGTGCATGGCGAGGTAGTTACAGGCCCCAGTGCACTACGGTCCTATAATGCACACTAGTTTACTAGTTATGAAGCGCGCACGCTACGGTCCTATACTGCACACTAGTTTACTAGTTATGAAGCGCGCACTACGGTCCTATAATGCACACTAGTTTACTAGTTATGAAGCGCGCACTACGGTCCTATAATGCACACTAGTTTACTAGTTATGAAGCGCGCACGCTACGGTCCTATACTGCACACTAGTTTACTAGTTATGAAGCGCGCGCACACATATTTTACCAACGATGTTTGTGTTGGATTTTACAGTCGAATGAGTTACTCAGGCTAACATATTGGGAAAGTAGACAGGTCGAACAGAAAGCTGTCAGAATCATGGATACTGCTCTCAGACACGGTAAACAGACGATCAATATCAAATCAACAAGTCACTCATCAACCAACTATAGGCTATTGGAATGTTTACATAATTATAGCTGTTGGGGAAGGTACAAAAACACGTTGCTGCCAATTAGCCTTAACTATTGTAATATGTAGCCTAGTTGACTAGAGCTAATGTTACGTTTATTTTTGATATCGATACACGTAACTGCCGCCAGTTTAACTAGTTGCTTGTTGCGGTCGGTTTCGCAGAATCGAGAATGGAGAGCTTTCATGATGCTAGGCTAAGCTTGTCGCTAGCTCACCGTCCAGGCTGGCTCCACCTGGGGGCTCTGGTCCAGGTCGTTAGGGAGGTTTTTGTGGCCTGTCAGGGGCAATAATTGTCTTCATTACGCTTTTCACTCTGTCTACTCGAGTCTATAAATAACCTATATATGAGAGACATTATGCTTTCATTACTCACCGAGGTGAGACGGTCTTCGACTTCCAACGTCTTTTTCTCCGCCGTGACGTGACGTATCGCCAACCGTTGTTTTTTTGCACATGTATCCACAGCAACTACATTTTCAGAGGAACTTCCGGTTGGTAGTGAATAAATAGACTGTTGGCGGGAAGAAGACCGAAGGTTTCTCCCCGTTGAAAATGTGGAGAGGGCTGGCGCCTGTTTAAAAAAATAAATACAAATAAAATAGCTGTTCTTTTCTCTCGTCTTCTCTGCCTGCTGTGTTTATGTTTGAAAGGCATGAGATTGCTGTAGACTGTTTTACAAAAAAACAAGCGCAAATTCGCAAGAGCTGCGACCACGGGCTATTGAGTAGGCTAGCCTAGGCTAGGCCACAAACATTTTCTGGTTGAATCTTCTCCTCTCTTGTCTAATTAGGGGATTAGTAACAGCTGTGGTCCATAATGCTTTTGTGGACACTGCAGCATTGCACTTTCGTGGACGTTTTTGTTGACCGATCGACAGAGCGACCTATAGAGTTGCTGGTTGCAAAAAAAAAAAAAAATACATGACTGAAACAAGTTAGCATTTTGGAGGGCCTATTAAAGCACGTCACCATTTTTAATTTCTTCTTTAAAAAAAAAAAAAACGTTTTTAAGTTCACATCACAACTGTTTTACTGTGTCTTTGTCACCCTGTGACATCACAGCAGCCTACGGCATAGGCCTACTGTTCTCTTTGTGATTAAGTTTTACGGTGAACTGTGACATCGTGACTCAACGCGTGTTCACACTTCTATGTTTCAATGGCCTGCAGCTTTTTTTTTACATGCAACCCCTATGGGAAAAGGCTAAATGAAAAGCGCAGCTGCCACCGCCTATTTGAGCTGAATTTTGTTTATCTTCTCAGAAAAGCGCTGTATGATGTCACAGACTGCTGACCAATCACGATGAAGAAGAGACGGGTTACGCAGCTCCTGCAAGAAGAGCTGAAAAGGTGCAGAAGTTAGTGGCTTTTTCAACAACAACAAAATAGAGAAGTGTGAACACGGCCTCAGGCTACCTATCCTACTCTGTTATGATTCATCTGTGACATCATGCCCACTGTGCTGCCCCTTAGGACTCTTTGTGTCATCACAGGCACATATAGGATTTGCCCCATAATGGACAGTCTGTCTGGTCTATCAAATGTACAAAAAAAATAAAAATGTATTAGCAATATGACC
>NW_028176354.1:0-7500 GCF_949987555.1 Borostomias antarcticus
CAACCTGAGCAATTTGGAGTAAATGGGATAACGTACAGTATGTAGGAGTTATGAGGACTTCCTGTTTCACCAGTAGGTGGCGCTGTAGGTATGATGCAATACTGACTTACAGATGTGATCAAGATGCTACCTTAATCAAGCATGAGCAATTTGGAGTAAATCGGATAACGTATGTAGGAGTTATGAGTATTTGTTTCACCAGTAGGTGGCGCTGTAAGTGTGACTCAATATCGACGCATAGATGTGTTCAGAAGGTGACCTTCATGAAGCGTCAGCAATTTGCAAACTGGATAATGTATGTAGGAGTTTTGAGGACTTCCTGTTTCACCAATAGGTGGCGCTATAAGTATGACGCAATACTGACACATAGAAGTGTTCAGGACAGAACCGTCATGAAGCGTGAGATATATCGGACAAATTGGATAATGTATGGAGGAGTTATGAGGACTTGCTGTTTTGTGGCGAAATGTCAGAAATTGGCGGGGCGCCACGGCAAGGGTGTTTGGTGAAAACTCAATTTTTTTGACTTTAGATCACAAAGATCTTAAGATGAAGCTGACCCGATATGAAGTTGATCGGATGAAATCAGTAGGAGGAGTTTGTTAAAGTACGAGGCATGGAAATGGTAAAAACAAGGACAAAATGGCACATTAATAGCAAAATGGCGGACTTCCTGTTGGGTGTTGGGTATAGCTCCAAGAGACATTTTAGTGTGTCTCGATGAACTACATATGCCCACCGAATTTCGTTCGCGTACATCAAACTGAAAGGTGGGGCTCGCCATTTAAAATTTTCCAGGGGGCACTCTTGAGCCGTTTTGCCACGTCCATTTCCGTCACCCATGAATTATCAAATTTTTCACAGGGACTGATGTATCTGCAAAGTTTCATGCGTTTTTATCGATGTTTAGGCTGCCAAAAAGGCATTTGTTTGGGGAGAAGAAGGTAGAAGGTAGAAGGTAAGAGAAGGGAGAATAATAATCCTTACAATTTCAATAGGGCCTCGCACCGCCAGTGCTCGGGCCCTAATAAACACTAATACGCATGAATACAACACGTAACAACATTTGTTTGGTGTCTTTAAAACAAGTCTGTATTTTGTGTGGCCTTCCTGAACATGCAAAACTGCTGTCATTTCTTTCAAGGAGACCTGTGGTAAATTCTTCTAAGCTTCTTGCAGTATTTTGACATAATTCTTCTTTTGACTTTGGCTATTTTTTGTACTTTTTCCTGTCCAAGTGATCCCACACAGCTTCAATTATGTTGAGGTCGAGGCTTTGGCAGCCAAGCTCATACTGTAAGTGGTCCATCTGCGGACTTCCTGTCCAAGCAGGTCTTAATTGTGTTTGCAGTGTGTTTGGCGTTGTTAGCGTGTTCCATTCTTTCTGGTCTTTCACATATTATAATCTCTTCTGCTTGTTTCCTTTCCACAGTAATGGTTTCTTAGCTGCAACACGCCTCACAAGACCCATTTCTTAAGACTTCTTCTCACGGTCAAAGCGTGTACTTTGGTGCCCGATGCCTCTGCCAGATGCTGAGCAAGCACTTCCCTGGATTTCCTTCTGACCCTGAAGGAAGTGACCTTTAAGTGCTGTTCATCACACGCAGACAGCTTTTTGGGTCTTTCACTGCATTTTCAGTCATCTTGAACATATTGCTTGGTGGGCTATTGCTTGCTGACTACAGCCTTGTGGATACAAAACTATGATTTCACGTCTGCACAAGTGTGTTAGCTTTTAGCTGAGCCATTTCCAAACCTACCCTCACGGCAACGCTGTATAAGTAGTTACCATCCAGAGCACCCGTGTTTTTGTTTGATTGCATCCCACCACACCTGGTTGGGCTGATCAATACCTTGTTAAACTGAATCAGGTGGTGGAGGAATTCAACACACTGGACATAGAATAGTTGGGGCCTCGGGGAGAGGAGGAGGAGAGGTCTGGGGAGAGGAGGAGGAGAGGTCTGGGGAGAGGAGGAGGAGAGGTCTGGGGAGAGGAGGAGGAGAGGTCTGGGGAGAGGAGGAGGAGAGGTCTGGGGAGAGGAGGAGGAGAGGTCTGGGGAGAGGAGGAGGAGAGGTCTGGGGAGAGGAGGAGGAGAGGTCTGGGAGAGGAGGAGGAGAGGTCTGGGGAGAGGAGGAGGAGAGGTCTGGGGAGAGGAGGAGGAGAGGTCTGGGGAGAGGAGGAGGAGAGGTCTGGGGAGAGGAGGAGGAGAGGTCTGGGGAGAGGAGGAGGAGAGGTCTGGGGAGAGGAGGAGGAGAGGTCTGGGGAGAGGAGGAGGAGAGGTCTGGGAGAGGAGGAGGAGAGGTCTGGGGAGAGGAGGAGGAGAGGTCTGGGGAGAGGAGGAGGAGAGGTCTGGGGAGAGGAGGAGGAGAGGTCTGGGGAGAGGAGGAGGAGAGGTCTGGGGAGAGGAGGAGGAGAGGTCTGGGAGAGGAGGAGGAGAGGTCTGGGGAGAGAAGGAGGAGAGGTCTGGGGAGAGGAGGAGAAGAGGTCTGGGGAGAGGAGGAAGAGAGGTCTGGAGAGAGGAGGAGGAGAGGTCTGGGGAGAGGAGGAGGAGAGGTCTGGAGAGAGGTCTGGCCTGTGTTCCTCTAGTCCTCTCACATCAATCATCTTTAAAACACAATACATTATTGCTACTTTTGAATGTGCTAATGTTCATTTGTATTTGTGTTTCACAAGCAAATAAGCACTTACTGTCCAGATAAATAGCCTTAGAAATCCTGTCCCCCGGGTGAAACTGTTTTTTTGCTTCCCTCTGGAATATGTAGAGAGTGGGTCGTATGCCCACCTCCCTTGTTCTCTGTAAAGCACATTGTGTTGCCTCTGGGTATGAAATGATCTATATAAATAAAGTTTGATTTGATTTGAAATCATTTTATTGGGCTAGACTTTTGCACAGAACTGTGTATACGTGTTCAAGTGTTTCATCTGTGCATGTAGGTTTGCTATAGTGTGTGTGTTTGCATACAGTGCATCCGTCAATAAGACAGGATAAGGATCCAGTTTGCCGATCATTGAGGCAAGGCAGCATCTGCAGTCACATGTGATGACATGGGGGGGGGGGAGGTTGCTTAACCTAGTTCTCTCAGTTGTCATCTCAATTATAGAAAGAGCAATCAGGACTATAGTTATACATACAGACCCATTCCCCTTCTGACTGTCTCTCTCTCTCTCTCTCTCTCTCTCTCTCTCTCTCTCTCTCTGCCTTTCTCTTCTTAGAAGGGGACCATGCTGGCACTCTCTCCCCCCCATCTGTCACTCTGCTGTTTGGTTTGTGAGGTGTTTGTCCGTACTGTATGTGATACTGTACATGCTGTATGTCTCCATGCTAACAACCACAACATATCTACAGCAATTTAAATATTGAAGTATTTGTTTTCTTGTCAAGCTCCTTCATCAGACTACAGATTCTGTAGGAGGGAAAGATACAGAGGGACTTGGCGACATTTTGTAGTCTCATTTTCATTTTTATTTTCTTTTTTTTCCCATCATTTTGCACAAGCTTGCATATATACTGCACATACATTCAGTTCAAAGGGGATGAAGGCACCAAAGGCAATTCAACTACTATTTCTGTGGGTTGGGCCAAAGCAACACAAGGGGGAAAGTCTGGAGAAAATACAAAAATGCAACAAACTAGTTTTCCTTTCTGACCTGCCCCCCAATCAAAACAACCTTTTTAAAAACCATTTTCCATTTAGCTGCCAAGATCCCCTGGTAGTACTGTAGCTATTTAAATGACTGCTCTAAATGTCATTTTTAAAATTATTTATATTTTTTATTTTTAGGTAGGCCTGGTTATGACTTCAGCGTTTGAGTTGGTTGGTTCGACTTCATGAAATACAGTGCAGCCTTCCTTGGTTTAAAAAAAAAAAAAAAAAACACAACATCAAATAAATTAGGATAAATTAAACCAATAAATTACACAAAATCTGCAAAACAGACATCAACAACAGAAAAAAAGCTAAAATCTGCCATGTCTGAGTCTTATTTCATAACTTATTAAACTCTTCATGTAACTCTGTATTTGTTTGAACCATGGCAATTTCAGTTGGAATTACTGCACTAGATTTGAATAATAATGTCATACAAAAAGCATAAACAAAATGCTATATACAACATATTGCTAAATAATACAAAGGCAGTTTTTATCACTTTTAAATTCCACATCATTAATATTTACACAAAAGAAGGGCAAAAAACACACAAAAGAACAACAAAAAAACTAGTGAAACCATTGAGAAACGGACCCCTTATAAACAGGTCATAAGCCGATCAGAGGAAACGCGCGCGCACACACACACACACACGGACACACACACATTGCCAACCCTTAATGAGAATCATTTACATTTCGTGATGGTTCTCCCAGGGGTGGGGGAGGAGCCACAGCGTTGAGAATTGTGTCACTCACTGGTTCACAGGTTCTCATTCTCACACACACACACACACACACACACACACACACACACACACACGCACACACACGCACAGTAACGGCATGTGGACCCTCAGCGATTTCCAAGCCCTTTACCACAAAGGCCTAAAAAACTCTTCAAAACAAAAACCATGAATGTCCCCAGTGTACAGACCATTCCAGTGTGTAATCCCAATGACGGTTCACTGTGTGGAGTAACTATGTCACCCAGAACACCATAGCGTGTCCCTTACTCGGTCACACCGGCCGTCTTTGGGGACCCTTAGCTCCGGTTTGCCTCTCGGGCCATAAGGAGAGAGACGCCGACACCCTTGTGAGCGCCCCTGCCAACAGGGCACTATGACATCATCATAACTCGACTGACTACGCTGCGGTCCGTCAGCAGAAAAGGGATGCTGGTGCAGTTTCAAGGGCATCGCCATGGGGAAACGGACTTCCATTAGGGCGCGTCAGGGCGTTAAAAATGTCTCCTCTGTGGATTTGGGAAGAGTCTAGGTGACATCAGGCGAAGAGTTTTTTTTATTGTTATTTTTTAATCAATTTCTCTCAATCTCTTCTTTTCCCCTCCCTCTCTCCATCTCTCTCCTCAAGAGCCGTAGTGTCTCTGAGAGTTCACCCAAACAACCTGGACAAAGATCAACATTTCCCTTCACGTCTCTCATGTATGTACAGTTCATATTGCATACCTTCGCCATAGAGCTCAACAGCACACCCGCTCAGCACAATACAAAACGCAAAGAAACTCAGTGAAAGCCCCTCACAAAACTTGCCAAAAACTACTACTATTGTTTCTAATCTACCAACAAATCAACAGATTCAAACAGAGATCACTGAAAAATACCCTCAGTACTTGTTTTATATGAAACAATTCCTAACAGATCGTTCCAAAGAATTTCACTATATATTTGTTTTTTTTAATAGATTTGTATTTTACAATTCTTAAAAAACAACCATATACAGTAAGCATTTTCATATCAATATTCTAGAAAGCAACCCCCCCCCCCCCCACACACACACACACCAACAACCCCACCACTTTCCAAAAAGAAACTTGCAACATTGTATTAAGGTCCTGGTAATCCATTTAAAAAGAAGACTCATTAACCAGAATTCATGTTTTCAGGCGCAGAACACACACCAGGGACTACTTTACCCAGGGCGGGTTGTGAGGGGGAAGGATATGAATCTGCGTGTTCTTCCTCTCCCCTTTGTCTAGGGCGCAGGCTCTTTGAGGCCTGGTGCTCTGAGACTGAGAGACACAGACGGTCTCCCGCGGTCTCTCTCTCAGGACCCGGGATCTTAAGAAGAGCAGCGTCATAATGGAGGGAGTAGCTCCGAGTCTCTCTCTTTCTCTCCGAGTCTCTCTCTTTCTCTCAGAGTCTCTCTCTTTCTCTCCTATCTTTTGTCAGGTGCTTTGTGTTCCTTTAGAAGTCAGCGGGTTAAGCAACCTGCTCCTTTTGATCTTTTGTGATATACACACACACACACACACACCGAAAACCGATGTGGGCTAGGCAAGGGCAATGACCAGCCCACATCCACATTCACACGCCCGCGCACGCACGCACACACACACACACACACACACACACACACACACACACACACACACACACACACACACACACACACACACACGTAAGTACTGTATGTGTGCTCATTCAGGGCTTAAAACTTACCTCATCAAAGAATCAACCCTGACTACTATTTACAATGTACTATCACAAACAAATGGGCAGGTTGAATAATAATAATAAACATAAAATAAAAAGTGTTAAGTGAACGTATGACACTGGCTACATATGAAACGATAACAAAGGAATGGAGTTTTCCCCCACATGGTTTACAGACTGAGATGTTCCTCGTGTCGTATGCTGAGTGAATGTTCACTGTAATATGAGCTGGGATCCAGAACTGTTCAGTTTCAGCTGGGTTTTGTTCCCCGTCTGAGGCTTTGTAGTTCTGAGAGGTACTACATATCCCTTCAGGCAGAGTGGACACCTCTGACCTCGTATTGTTCAGGGCAACAGAGGAGAGAAGGAGAGGGGAGGGGGGGAAGGGGGGGGGGGTCTGTGTCCACATAGAACAGACTTAATTAACGCCTCGGTCTCATTCTATATCCGTCTCCCTCAAGCTCTTATGCTCACTTTAAGCCATTACAAGTAACCTACTATTCCCCCTGGACAAAAGAGGGACACGCCTTTTCTGGGAGGACCAGTGCATTAATATCGCACCTATTCAAAAGATCCTATGCCTTTCATCTGATTGTTCTTCCACTATTACTTCTTATCTGTGTGTTTGCTAGTTCACCATAGCATCAACTTCATCACACAGCACCTGTATGATTGGAATATCCCTGTCATACAGTATCAGTGAGTTTAGTTAAAGTATACTGTAAAAAGTCACCATTCAAAGCACCAGGACTATGTGATCCATCCACACACATCCTGAAGCACCAATCAACGGTTGATGAGCTAATGAGCAAAAAAACAAACCCATGATTGAGTGTCTGAATGGAAGTGTGTTGGTCAAGCGTGTGCTGTTAACATGTGCTCTGGTACGTTTTGTAAGCTGGAGTCGCTGCCGAAATTTGGCCTTGGAACAACAGCACGTCTTAATGCACTAAATGCCAAAAGGTCACAGATGTGTGTGCGTGTGTGTGTGTGTGTGTGTGTGTGTGTGTTGAGGACCGATGGAAGTACTGTGTTCCTGTATGACTACCTACACACACTTCTGCAGTTGTGCTCTTGCAAACCAACACCCCTTCAAGTTACACAGCATCGTCTTCAGTTTGTGCAAAGCTGGCCCCGCCCACAACGAGCTGGCCGAAGGGTCGCTATGGGAACGGCCGACTCCAGGGGAGAGTGTTGCTAAGGGCTGAGCGTTGGGGAGGAGCTCCAGGGTCCAGTGTTGCTAAGGGCTGAACGTTGGGGAGGAGCTCCAGGGTCCAGGCCAGCGTCCGGCCCGGTCCGGCGGTAAGAGGCGCCAGAGACCGGAGGGCTGGCCGAGGTTGGGCCTACAAGTATTTTATGTCGAGAATTTATACTCTTTTTGGAATAATAATAAT
>NW_028176353.1:5000-7500 GCF_949987555.1 Borostomias antarcticus
AACCAGAGCTGTCTGTTAATGGACCGGGCCCTCCTGCCCGGCCGGACCCTACAGCGGGGTCACTACAGAACCTGCCTGGCCTGCACCCTGACCTCTGACCCCAACACAGGCACCAGCTGGCCCGGTTGACCCTCGTACCTGGCGGGTCACCACACCAGCTGTCTGAGGAGCCTCTTAACCAGCGGAGCGCCTGTGGAGGAGCAGACCCTGGTGACCGGCCACCTGGACCCCCTGCTGGCCAGCTACCTGACCCCGCCCGGGGCTGGGGACAGGGGGACGTCCCTGGGACACCCGGGAGACGGCTGGGACACTTTGAAGATTCCAGTGATTCAATTCTTCCAGGTAAGATAAATCGCGTGCTCTTTAACTCATTTGGGGGGAAGGGGGGGTCTTGAGAGATATTATAGTTCATTGTGTGTCTAGTAGCCAATAGCAGAGCTGGTTACTCCTCACTGGAGTCTGGCTCCTCCTCACTGGCTGTCATCTACAAGTTAGGACTCAAATCCTGGTTTAAACCGGTATACTCTAGACTCTGCTCTAAGCCTGGTTTAAACCGGTATATTCTAGATTGTGCTCTAATCCTGGTTTAAACCGGTATATTCTAGACTCTGATCTAATCCTGGTTTAAACCGGTATATTCTAGACTCTGATCTAATCCTGGTTTAAATCGGTATATTCTAGATTCTGCATTAATCTAAGACTACATTTTTTAAAGAGTGTTAAAGTACAGTAGATCTTTAAGCCTGAGTGATTGTTAGATAGGGTGCTAGTTCATGTGTGTGTGTGTGTGTGTGTGTGTGTGTGTGTGCGTGTGTGTGTGTGTGTGTGTATCAGAGTGTGAGATATTAAACCTGGAGCTGAAGAATATTAATGTTTACTGATGAGCAAGCTAGTCTCCCTGGAGACACACACACACACACACACACACACACACACACACACACACACACACACACTCACACTCCCACTCACACACACACACACCCAGACCTGCTCTGCTGCTTAGCACATATTTACACAACGCTCCTTCTGGAACACACTGTATCAGCACTGTGAGTGTGTGTGTGTGTGTGTGAGTGTGTGTGTGTGTGTGTGTGTGTGTGTGTGAGTGTGTGTGTGTGTGTGTGTGTGTGTGTGTGTGTGTGTGTGTGTGTGTGTGTGCGCGTGTGTGTGAGCATGCGTGTGTGTGAGCATGCGTGTGAGACCGTGTGTGTGTGAGCATGTGTGTGTGTGTACATGTGTACGTGTGTGTGTGTATGCGTGAGTGTGTGCTTGTGTATTCGTGTGTGTGTGTGTATTCGTGTTGTGTGTGTGTGTGTGTGTGTGAAGGGGGGGTGGATGGGAGGGTCATGGGTCAATCATTGCCTTCCTCGCCTGACGATCTGAGCAGAAGCTGATTGTCAGGGTGAAGAATGAGGGAGAGATGGGAGAGAGAATGAGGGAGAGATGGGAGAGAGAATGAGGGAGAGATGGAGACAGAATGAGGGAGAGATGGGAGATCGAGCTCCAGATCAATCTTCCTCCAAATCAGGCCTCTTTGTGGAGGATAAACGCCTTCCTTCCTTCCAAAGCCCAGTAATGATGTGAGGAGTCTCTGTCTGACGCCTCCCAGACACACCCTGAACCTGTCCCCTTCTAAAGACCACCCTGATCCTGTCCCCTTCTAAAGACCACCCTGATCCTGTCCCCTTCTAAAGACCACCCTGATCCTGTCCCCTTCTAAAGACCACCTGACTCTGTCCCCTTCTAAAGACCACCCTGATCCTGTCCCCTTCTCAAGACCACCTGATCCTGTCCCCTTCTAAACACCCCCTGACTCTGTCCCCTTCTAAAGACCACCTGACTCTGTCTGACGCCTCCCAGACACACCCTGATCCTGTCCCCTTCTAAAGACCACCCTGATCCTGTCCCCTTCTAAAGACCACCTGTCCCCTTCTAAAGACCACCCTGATCCTGTCCCCTTCTCAAGACCACCCTGATCCTGTCCCCTTCTAAAGACCACCCTGATCCTGTCCCCTTCTAAAGACCACCCTGATCCTGTCCCCTTCTAAAGACCACCTGACTCTGTCCCCTTCTAAAGACCACCCTGATCCTGTCCCCTTCTAAAGACCACCCTGATCCTGTCCCCTTCTAAAGACCACCTGACTCTGTCCCCTTCTAAAGACCACCCTGATCCTGTCCCCTTCTAAAGACCACCCTGATCCTGTCCCCTTCTAAAGACCACCCTGATCCTGTCCCCTTCTAAAGACCACCTGACCCTGTCCCCTTCTAAAGACCACCTGATCCTGTCCCCTTCTAAAGACCACCCTGATCCTGTCCCCTTCTAAAGACCACCCTGATCCTGTCCCCTTCTAAAGACCACCTGACCCTGTCCCCTTCTAAAGACCACCTGACTCTGTCCCCTTCTAAAGACCACCCTGAACCTGTCCCCTTCTAAAGACCACCCTGATCCTGTCCCCTTCTAAAGACCACCTGACCCTGTCCCCTTCTAAAGACCACC